>NW_027193670.1:600000-782897 GCF_032444005.1 Ranitomeya imitator | reverse complement strand
AAACATTAGACTCGAACAAAGACGACCCAGGAAAACATACTCAGAAGGGAGGTAAGAACATTTCTAAAACAATCCACAGTGAGGAGATTGGAACAAAACAAAATCCTCTAAACTGCATGCTCGCAAACGCCAGAAGCCTGACAAACAAGATGGAAGAACTAGAAGCAGAAATATCTACAGGTAACTTTGACATAGTGGGAATAACCGAGACATGGTTAGATGAAAGCTATGACTGGGCAGTTAACTTACAGGGTTACAGTCTGTTTAGAAAGGATCGTAAAAATCGGAGAGGAGGAGGGGTTTGTCTCTATGTAAAGTCTTGTCTAAAGTCCACTTTAAGGGAGGATATTAGCGAAGGGAATGAGGATGTCGAGTCCATATGGGTTGAAATTCATGGAGGGAAAAATGGTAACAAAATTCTCATTGGGGTCTGTTACAAACCCCCAAATATAACAGAAAGCATGGAAAGTCTACTTCTAAAGCAGATAGATGAAGCTGCAACCCATAATGAGGTCCTGGTTATGGGGGACTTTAACTACCCGGATATTAACTGGGAAACAGAAACCTGTGAAACCCATAAAGGCAACAGGTTTCTGCTAATAACCAAGAAAAATTATCTTTCACAATTGGTGCAGAATCCAACCAGAGGAGCAGCACTTTTAGACCTAATACTATCTAATAGACCTGACAGAATAACAAATCTGCAGGTGGTTGGGCATTTAGGAAATAGCGACCACAATATTGTGCAGTTTCACCTGTCTTTCACTAGGGGGACTTGTCAGGGAGTCACAAAAACATTGAACTTTAGGAAGGCAAAGTTTGAACAGCTTATAGATGCCCTTAATCTGGTAGACTGGGACAATATCCTCAGAAATAAGAATACAGATAATAAATGGGAAATGTTTAAGAACATCCTAAATAGGCAGTGTAAGCGGTTTATACCTTGTGGGAATAAAAGGACTAGAAATAGGAAAAACCCAATGTGGCTAAACAAAGAAGTAAGACAGGCAATTAACAGTAAAAAGAAAGCATTTGCACTACTAAAGCAGGATGGCACCATTGAAGCTCTAAAAAACTATAGGGAGAAAAATACTTTATCTAAAAAACTAATTAAAGCTGCCAAAAAGGAAACAGAGAAGCACATTGCTAAGGAGAGTAAAACTAATCCCAAACTGTTCTTCAACTATATCAATAGTAAAAGAATAAAAACTGAAAATGTAGGCCCCTTAAAAAATAGTGAGGAAAGAATGGTTGTAGATGACGAGGAAAAAGCTAACATATTAAACACCTTCTTCTCCACGGTATTCACGGTGGAAAATGAAATGCTAGGTGAAATCCCAAGAAACAATGAAAACCCTATATTAAGAGTCACCAATCTAACCCAAGAAGAGGTGCGAAACCGGCTAAATAAGATTAAAATAGATAAATCTCCGGGTCCGGATGGCATACACCCACGAGTACTAAGAGAACTAAGTAATGTAATAGATAAACCATTATTTCTTATTTTTAGTGACTCTATAGCGACAGGGTCTGTTCCGCAGGACTGGCGCATAGCAAATGTGGTGCCAATATTCAAAAAGGGCTCTAAAAGTGAACCTGGAAATTATAGGCCAGTAAGTCTAACCTCTATTGTTGGTAAAATATTTGAAGGGTTTCTGAGGGATGTTATTCTGGATTATCTCAATGAGAATAACTGTTTAACTCCATATCAGCATGGGTTTATGAGAAATCGCTCCTGTCAAACCAATCTAATCAGTTTTTATGAAGAGGTAAGCTATAGGCTGGACCACGGTGAGTCATTGGACGTGGTATATCTCGATTTTTCCAAAGCGTTTGATACCGTGCCGCACAAGAGGTTGGTACACAAAATGAGAATGCTTGGTCTGGGGGAAAATGTGTGTAAATGGGTTAGTAACTGGCTTAGTGATAGAAAGCAGAGGGTGGTTATAAATGGTATAGTCTCTAACTGGGTCGCTGTGACCAGTGGGGTACCGCAGGGGTCAGTATTGGGACCTGTTCTCTTCAACATATTCATTAATGATCTGGTAGAAGGTTTACACAGTAAAATATCGATATTTGCAGATGATACAAAACTATGTAAAGCAGTTAATACAAGAGAAGATAGTATTCTGCTACAGATGGATCTGGATAAGTTGGAAACTTGGGCTGAAAGGTGGCAGATGAGGTTTAACAATGATAAATGTAAGGTTATACACATGGGAAGAGGGAATCAATATCACCATTACACACTGAACGGGAAACCACTGGGTAAATCTGACAGGGAGAAGGACTTGGGGATCCTAGTTAATGATAAACTTACCTGGAGCAGCCAGTGCCAGGCAGCAGCTGCCAAGGCAAACAGGATCATGGGGTGCATTAAAAGAGGTCTGGATACACATGATGAGAGCATTATACTGCCTCTGTACAAATCCCTAGTTAGACCGCACATGGAGTACTGTGTCCAGTTTTGGGCACCGGTGCTCAGGAAGGATATAATGGAACTAGAGAGAGTACAAAGGAGGGCAACAAAATTAATAAAGGGGATGGGAGAACTACAATACCCAGATAGATTAGCGAAATTAGGATTATTTAGTCTAGAAAAAAGACGACTGAGGGGCGATCTAATAACCATGTATAAGTATATAAGGGGACAATACAAATATCTCGCTGAGGATCTGTTTATACCAAGGAAGGTGACGGGCACAAGGGGGCATTCTTTGCGTCTGGAGGAGAGAAGGTTTTTCCACCAACATAGAAGAGGATTCTTTACTGTTAGGGCAGTGAGAATCTGGAATTGCTTGCCTGAGGAGGTGGTGATGGCGAACTCAGTCGAGGGGTTCAAGAGAGGCCTGGATGTCATCCTGGAGCAGAACAATATTGTATCATACAATTATTAGGTTCTGTAGAAGGACGTAGATCTGGGGATTTATTATGATGGAATATAGGCTGAACTGGATGGACAAATGTCTTTTTTCGGCCTTACTAACTATGTTACTATGTTACTATGTTACTATGTATAGAGTGTAGGGTATAGAGTGTAGGGAATAGAGTGTAGAGTGTAAGGTTTAGAGTGTAGAGTGTAGGGTATAGAGTGTAGGGTATAGACTGTAGGGTATAGAGTGTAGGGTATAGAGTGTAGGGTATAGATTGTAGAGTGTAGGCTATAGAGTGTAGGGTATAGAGTGTAGAGTGTAGGGTATAGAGTGTAGGGTATAGTGTGTAGGGTATAGAGTGTAGAGTGTAGGGTATAGTGTGTAGGATAGAGTGTAGGGTATAGAGTGTAGGGTATAGAGTGTATGGTATAGAGTGTAGGGTATAGAGTGTAGGGTATAGAGTGTAGGGTATAGAGTGTAGGGTATAGAGTGTAGAGTGTAGGGTATAGAGTGTTGAGTGTAGGGTATAGAGTGTAGGGTATAGAGTGTAGGGTAGAGAGTGTAGAGTGTAGGGTATAGAGTGTAGGGGATAGAGTGTAGGGTATAGAGTGTAGAGTGTAGGGATTAGAGTGTAGGGTATAGAGTGTAGGGTGTAGAGTGTAGGGTATAGAGTGTAGAGTGTAGGGTATAGAGTGTATGGTATAGAGTGTAGGGTATAGAGTGTAGGGTGTAGAGTGTAGGGTATAGAGTGTAGGGTATAGAGTGTAGGGTATAGAGTGTAGGGTATAGAGTGTAGGGAATAGAGTGTAGAGTGTAAGGTATAGAGTGTAGACTGTAGGGTATAGAGTGTAGGGTATAGAGTGTAGAGTGTTGGGATTAGAGTGTAGGGTATAGAGTGTAGGGTGTAGAGTGTAGGGTATAGAGTGTAGAGTGTAGGGTATAGAGTATATGGTATAGAGTGTAGGGTATAGAGTGTAGGGTGTAGAGTGTAGGGTATAGAGTGTAGGGTATAGAGTGTAGTGCATAAAGTGTAGAGTGTAGGGTATAGAGTGTAGGGTATAGAGTGTAGGGTATAGAGTGTAGAGTGTAGGGTATAGAGTGTAGGGTATAGAGTGTAGGGTATACAGTGTAGGGTATAGAGTGTAGGGTATAGAGTGTAGGGTATAGAGTGTAGGGTATAGAGTGTAGGGTATAGAGTGTAGAGTGTAGGGTATAGAGTTTAGAGTGTAGGGTATAGAGTGTAGGGTATAGAGTGTAAGGTATAGAGTGTAGGGTGTAGAGTGTAGGGTATAGAGTGTAGGGTATAGAGTGTAGGGTATAGAGTGTACGGTATAGAGTGTAGGGTATAGAGTGTATGGTATAGAGTGTAGGGTATAGAGTGTAGGGTATAGAGTGTGAGGTATAGAGTGTATGGTATAGATTGTAGGGTATAGAGTGTAGGGTATAGAGTGTAGGGTATAGAGTGTAGAGTGTAGGGTATAGAGTGTAGAGTGTAGGGTATAGATTGTATGGTATAGAGTGTAGGGTATAGAATGTAAGGTGTAGAGTGTTGGGTATAGAGTGTAGGGTATAGAGTGTAGGGTATAGAGTGAAGGGTATAGAGTGTAGGGTATAGAGTGTAGGGAATAGAGTGTAGAGTGTAAGGTATAGAGTGTAGAGTGTAGGGTATAGACTGTAGGGTATAGAGTGTAGAGTGTAGGGATTAGAGTGTAGGGTATAGAGTGTAGGGTATAGAGTGTAGGGTATAGAGTGTAAAGTGTAGGGTATAGAGTGTAGAGTGTAGGGTATAGAGTGTAGGGTATAGAGTGTAGGGTATAGAGTGTAGGGTAGAGTGTGTAGAGTGTAGGGTATAGAGTGTAGGGTATAGAGTGTAGGGTATAGAGTGTAGAGTGTAGGGATTAGAGTGTAGGGTATAGAGTGTAGGGTGTAGAGTGTAGGGTATAGAGTGTAGGGTATAGAGTGTATGGTATAGAGTGTAGGGTATAGAGTGTAGGGTGTAGAGTGTAGGGTATAGAGTGTAGGGTATAGAGTGTAGGGTATAGAGTGTAGGGAATAGAGTGTAGAGTGTAAGGTATAGAGTGTAGGGTATAGAGTGTAGGGTATAGAGTGTAGAGTGAAGGGATTAGAGTGTAGGGTATAGAGTGTAGGGTGTAGAGTGTAGGGTATAGAGTGTAGAGTGTAGGGTATAGAGTGTATGGTACAGAGTGTAGGGTATAGAGTGTAGGGTGTAGAGTGTAGGGTATAGAGTGTAGGGTATAGAGTGTAGGGTATAGAGTGTAGGGTATAGAGTGTAGGGAATAGAGTGTAGAGTGTAAGGTATAGAGTGTAGAGTGTAGGGTATAGAGTGTAGGGTATAGACTGTAGGGTATAGAGTGTAGGGTATAGAGTGTAGGGTATAGATTGTAGAGTGTAGGCTATAGAGTGTAGGGTATAGAGTGTAGAGTGTAGGGTATAGAGTGTAGGGTATAGAGTGTAGGGTAGAGAGTGTAAGGTATAGAGTGTAGAGTGTAGGGTATAGTGTGTAGGGTATAGAGTGCAGGGTGTAGAGTGTAGGGTATAGAGTGTAGGGTATAGAGTGTAGAGTGTAGGGTATAGAGTGTATGCTATAGAGTGTATGGTGTAGAGTGTATGGTATAGAGTGTAGGGTATAGATTGTAGAGTGCATGGTATAGAGTGTAGGGTATAGAGTGTAGGGTATAGAGTGTATGTTATAGAGTGTAGGGTATAGAGTGTAGGGTAGAGATTGTAGAGTGTAGGGTATAGAGTGTAGGGTATAGAGTGTAGAGTGTCGGGATTAGAGTGTAGGGTATAGAGTGTAGGATGTAGAGTGTAGGGTATAGAGTGTAGAGTGTAGGGTATAGAGTGTATGGTATAGAGTGTAGGGTATAGAGTGTAGGGTGTAGAGTGTAGGGTATAGAGTGTAGGGTATAGAGTGTAGGGTATAGAGTGTAGGGTATAGAGTGTAGGGTGTAGAGTGTAGGGTATAGAGTGTATGGTATAGAGTGTAGGGTATAGAATGTATGGTATAGAGTGTAGAGTGTAGGATATAGAGTGTAGAGTATAGAGTGTAGAGTGTAGGGTATAGAGTGTAGGGTATAGAGTGTAGGGTATAGAGTGTAGAGTGTAGGGATTAGAGTGTAGGGTATAGAGTGTAGGGTATAGAGTGTAGAGTGTAGGGTAGAGAGTGTAGGATATAGAGTGTAGAGTGTAGGGTATAGAGTGTAGGGTATAGAGTGTAGGGTATAGAGTGTAGGGTATAGAGTGTAGAGTGTAGGGTATAGAGTGTAGGGTATAGAGTGTAGGGTATAGAGTGTAATGTATAGAGTGTAGGGTGTAGAGTGTAGGGTATAGAGTGTAGGGTATAGAGTGTAGGGTATAGAGTGTAGGGTGTAGAGTGTATGGTATAGAGTGCAGGGTATAGAATGTATGGTATAGAGTGTAGAGTGTAGGATATAGAGTGTAGGGTATAGAGTGTAGAGTGTAGGGATTAGAGTGTAGGGTATAGAGTGTAGGGTATAAAGTGTAGAGTGTAGGGTAGAGAGTGTAGGATATAGAGTGTAGAGTGTAGGGTATAGAGTGTAGGGTATAGAGTGTAGGGTATAGAGTGTAGGGTTTAGAGTGTAGAGTGTAGGGTATAGAGTGTAGGGTATAGAGTGTATGGTATAGAGTGTAGGGTATAGAGTGTAGGGTGTAGAGTGTAGGGTATAGAGTGTAGGGTATAGAGTGTAGGGTATAGAGTGTAGGGTGTAGAGTGTAGGGTATAGAGTGTATGGTATAGAGTGTAGGGTATAGAATGTATGGTATAGAGTGTAGAGTGTAGGATATAGAGTGTAGGGTATAGAGTGTAGAGCGTAGGGTATAGAGTGTAGGGTATAGAGTGTAGGGTATAGAGTGTAGAGTGTAGGGATTAGAGTGTAGGGTATAGAGTGTAGGGTATAGAGTGTAGAGTGTAGGGTAGATAGTGTAGGATATAGAGTGTAGAGTGTAGGGTATAGAGTGTAGGGTATAGAGTGTAGGGTATAGAGTGTAGGGTATAGAGTGTAGAGTGTAGGGCATAGAGTGTAGGGTATAGAGTGTAGGGTATAGAGTGTAGAGTGTAGGGTATAGAGTGTAGGGTATAGAGTGTAGGGTATAGAGTGTAGGGCATAGAGTGTAGGGTAAAGAGTGTAGGGTGTAGAGTGTAGGGTATAGAGTGTAGGGTATAGAGTGTAGAGTGTAGGGTATAGAGTGTAGGGTATAAAGTGTAGGGTATAGAGTGTAGGGTATAGAGTGTAGGGTATAGAGTGTAGAGTGTAGGGTATAGCGTGTAGAGTGTCGGGTATAGAGTGTAGGGTATAGAGTGTAGGGTATAGAGTGTAGGGTATAGAGTGTAGAGTGGAGGGTATAGAGTGTAGAGTGTAGGGTATAGAGTGTATGGTATAGAGTGTAGGGTATAGAGTGTAGGGTGTAGAGTGTTGGGTATAGAGTGTAGGGTATAGAGTGTAGGGTATAGAGTGTAGGGTATAGAGTGTAGGGAATAGAGTGTAGAGTGTAAGGTATAGAGTGTAGAGTGTAGGGTATAGAGTGTAGGGTATAGAGTGTAGAGTGTAGGGATTAGAGTGTAGGGTATAGAGTGTAGGGTATAGAGTGTAGTGTATAGAGTGTAGGGAATAGAGTGTGGAGTGTAAGGTATAGAGTGTAGAGTGTAGGGTATAGACTGTAGGGTATAGAGTGTAGGGTATAGAGTGTAGGGTATAGATTGTAGAGTATAGGCTATAGAGTGTAGGGTATAGAGTGTAGAGTGTAGGGTATAGAGTGTAGGGTATAGAGTGTAGGGTATAGAGTGTAGAGTGTAGGGTATAGTGTGTAGGGTATAGAGTGCAGGGTGTAGAGTGTAGGGTATAGAGTGTAGGGTATAGAGTGTAGAGTGTAGGGTATAGAGTGTATGCTATAGAGTGTATGGTGTAGAGTGTATGGTATAGAGTGTAGGGTATACAGTGTAGAGTGTATGGTATAGAGTGTAGGGTGTAGAGTGTAGGGTATAGAGTGTATGTTATAGAGTGTAGGGTATAGAGTGTAGGGTAGAGAGTGTAGAGTGTAGGGTATAGAGTGTAGGGTATAGAGTGTAGGGTATAGAGTGTAGAGTGTAGGGATTAGAGTGTAGGGTATAGAGTGTAGTGTGTAGAGTGTAGGGTATAGAGTGTAGAGTGTAGGGTATAGAGTGTATGGTATAGAGTGTAGGGTATAGAGTGTAGGGTGTAGAGTGTAGGGTATAGAGTGTAGGGTATAGAGTGTAGGGTATAGAGTGTAGGGAATAGAGTGTAGAGTGTAAGGTATAGAGTGTAGAGTTTAGGGTATAGAGTGTAGGGTATAGAGTGTAGAGTGTAGGGATTAGAGTGTAGGGTATAGAGTGTAGAGTGTAGAGTGTAGGGTATAGAGTGTAGAGTGTAGGGTATAGAGTGTATGGTATAGAGTGTAGGGTATAGAGTGTAGGGTGTAGAGTGTAGGGTATAGAGTGTAGGGTATAGAGTGTAGGGTATAGAGTGTAGGGTATAGAGTGTAGGGAATAGAGTGTAGAGTGTAAGGTATAGAGTGTAGAGTGTAGGGTATAGAGTGTAGGGTATAGACTGTAGGGTATAAAGTGTAGGGTATAGATTGTAGGCTATAGAGTGTAGGGTATAGAGTGTAGGGTATAGAGTGTAGGGTATAGAGTGTAGGGTATAGAGTGTAGGGTATAGAGTGTAGAGTGTAGGGTATAGTGTGTAGGGTATAGAGTGCAGGGTGTAGAGTGTAGGGTATAGAGTGTAGGGTATAGAGTGTAGAGTGTAGGGTATAGAGTGTATGCTATAGAGTGTATGGTGTAGAGTGTATGGTATAGAGTGTAGGGTATAGAGTGTAGAGTGTAGGGTATAGAGTGTATGTTATAGAGTGTAGGGTATAGAGTGTAGAATGTAGGGTATAGAGTTTAGAGTGTAGGGTATAGAGTGTAGGGTATAGATTGTAAGGTATAGAGTGTAGGGTGTAGAGTGTAGGGTATAGATTGTAGGGTATAGAGTGTAGGGTATAGAGTGTACGATATAGAGTGTAGGGTATGGAGTGTATGGTATAGAGTGTAGGGTATAGAGTGTAGGGTATAGAGTGTAGGGTATAAAGTGTAGAGTGTAGGGTATAGAGTGTAGAGTGTAGGGTATAGAGTGTATGGTATAGAGTGTAGGGTATAGAGTGTAGGGTGTAGAGTGTAGAGTGTAGGGTAGATAGTGTAGGATATAGAGTGTAGAGTGTAGGGTATAGAGTGTAGGGTATAGAGTGTAGGGTATAGAGTGTAGGGTATAGAGTGTAGAGTGTAGGGCATAGAGTGTAGGGTATAGAGTGTAGGGTATAGAGTGTAGAGTGTAGGGTAGATAGTGTAGGATATAGAGTGTAGAGTGTAGGGTATAGAGTGTAGGGTATAGAGTGTAGGGTATAGAGTGTAGGGTATAGAGTGTAGAGTGTAGGGCATAGAGTGTAGGGTATAGAGTGTAGGGTATAGAGTGTAGAGTGTAGGGTATGGAGTGTAGGGTATAGAGTGTAGGGTATAGAGTGTAGGGCATAGAGTGTAGGGTAAAGAGTGTAGGGTGTAGAGTGTAGGGTATAGAGTGTAGGGTATAGAGTGTAGAGTGTAGGGTATAGAGTGTAGGGTATAAAGTGTAGGGTATAGAGTGTAGGGTATAGAGTGTAGGGTATAGAGTGTAGAGTGTAGGGTATAGCGTGTAGAGTGTCGGGTATAGAGTGTAGGGTATAGAGTGTAGGGTATAGAGTGTAGGGTATAGAGTGTAGAGTGGAGGGTATAGAGTGTAGAGTGTAGGGTATAGAGTGTATGGTATAGAGTGTAGGGTATAGAGTGTAGGGTGTAGAGTGTTGGGTATAGAGTGTAGGGTATAGAGTGTAGGGAATAGAGTGTAGAGTGTAAGGAATAGAGTGTAGAGTGTAGGGTATAGAGTGTAGGGTATAGAGTGTAGAGTGTAGGGATTAGAGTGTAGGGTATAGAGTGTAGGGTATAGAGTGTAGTGTATAGAGTGTAGGGAATAGAGTGTGGAGTGTAAGGTATAGAGTGTAGAGTGTAGGGTATAGACTGTAGGGTATAGAGTGTAGGGTATAGAGTGTAGGGTATAGATTGTAGAGTATAGGCTATAGAGTGTAGGGTATAGAGTGTAGAGTGTAGGGTATAGAGTGTAGGGTATAGAGTGTAGGGTATAGAGTGTAGAGTGTAGGGTATAGTGTGTAGGGTATAGAGTGCAGGGTGTAGAGTGTAGGGTATAGAGTGTAGGGTATAGAGTGTAGAGTGTAGGGTATAGAGTGTATGCTATAGAGTGTATGGTGTAGAGTGTATGGTATAGAGTGTAGGGTATACAGTGTAGAGTGTATGGTATAGAGTGTAGGGTGTAGAGTGTAGGGTATAGAGTGTATGTTATAGAGTGTAGGGTATAGAGTGTAGGGTAGAGAGTGTAGAGTGTAGGGTATAGAGTGTAGGGTATAGAGTGTAGGGTATAGAGTGTAGAGTGTAGGGATTAGAGTGTAGGGTATAGAGTGTAGTGTGTAGAGTGTAGGGTATAGAGTGTAGAGTGTAGGGTATAGAGTGTATGGTATAGAGTGTAGGGTATAGAGTGTAGGGTGTAGAGTGTAGGGTATAGAGTGTAGGGTATAGAGTGTAGGGTATAGAGTGTAGGGAATAGAGTGTAGAGTGTAAGGTATAGAGTGTAGAGTTTAGGGTATAGAGTGTAGGGTATAGAGTGTAGAGTGTAGGGATTAGAGTGTAGGGTATAGAGTGTAGGGTGTAGAGTGTAGGGTATAGAGTGTAGAGTGTAGGGTATAGAGTGTATGGTATAGAGTGTAGGGTATAGAGTGTAGGGTGTAGAGTGTATGGTATAGAGTGTAGGGTATAGAGTGTAGGGTATAGAGTGTAGGGTATAGAGTGTAGGGTGTAGAGTGTAGGGTATAGAGTGTATGGTATAGAGTGTAGGGTATAGAATGTATGGTATAGAGTGTAGAGTGTAGGATATAGAGTGTAGGGTATAGAGTGTAGAGCGTAGGGTATAGAGTGTAGGGTATAGAGTGTAGGGTATAGAGTGTAGAGTGTAGGGATTAGAGTGTAGGGTATAGAGTGTAGGGTATAGAGTGTAGAGTGTAGGGTAGATAGTGTAGGATATAGAGTGTAGAGTGTAGGGTATAGAGTGTAGGGTATAGAGTGTAGGGTATAGAGTGTAGGGTATAGAGTGTAGAGTGTAGGGCATAGAGTGTAGGGTATAGAGTGTAGGGTATAGAGTGTAGAGTGTAGGGTATAGAGTGTAGGGTATAGAGTGTAGGGTACAGAGTGTAGGGCATAGAGTGTAGGGTAAAGAGTGTAGGGTGTAGAGTGTAGGGTATGGAGTGTAGGGTATAGAGTGTAGAGTGTAGGGTATAGAGTGTAGGGTATAAAGTATAGGGTATAGATTGTAGGGTATAGAGTGTAGGGTATAGAGTGTAGAGTGTAGGGTATAGCGTGTAGAGTGTCGGGTATAGAGTGTAGGGTATAGAGTGTAGGGTATAGAGTGTAGGGTATAGAGTGTAGAGTGGAGGGTATAGAGTGTAGAGTGTAGGGTATAGAGTGTATGGTATAGAGTGTAGGGTATAGAGTGTAGGGTGTAGAGTGTTGGGTATAGAGTGTAGGGTATAGAGTGTAGGGTATAGAGTGTAGGGTATAGAGTGTAGGGAATAGAGTGTAGAGTGTAAGGTATAGAGTGTAGAGTGTAGGGTATAGAGTGTAGGGTATAGAGTGTAGAGTGTAGGGATTAGAGTGTAGGGTATAGAGTGTAGGGTATAGAGTGTAGTGTATAGAGTGTAGGGAATAGAGTGTGGAGTGTAAGGTATAGAGTGTAGAGTGTAGGGTATAGACTGTAGGGTATAGAGTGTAGGGTATAGAGTGTAGGGTATAGATTGTAGAGTATAGGCTATAGAGTGTAGGGTATAGAGTGTAGAGTGTAGGGTATAGAGTGTAGGGTATAGAGTGTAGGGTATAGAGTGTAGAGTGTAGGGTATAGTGTGTAGGGTATAGAGTGCAGGGTGTAGAGTGTAGGGTATAGAGTGTAGGGTATAGAGTGTAGAGTGTAGGGTATAGAGTGTATGCTATAGAGTGTATGGTGTAGAGTGTATGGTATAGAGTGTAGGGTATACAGTGTAGAGTGTATGGTATAGAGTGTAGGGTGTAGAGTGTAGGGTATAGAGTGTATGTTATAGAGTGTAGGGTATAGAGTGTAGGGTAGAGAGTGTAGAGTGTAGGGTATAGAGTGTAGGGTATAGAGTGTAGGGTATAGAGTGTAGAGTGTAGGGATTAGAGTGTAGGGTATAGAGTGTAGTGTGTAGAGTGTAGGGTATAGAGTGTAGAGTGTAGGGTATAGAGTGTATGGTATAGAGTGTAGGGTATAGAGTGTAGGGTGTAGAGTGTAGGGTATAGAGTGTAGGGTATAGAGTGTAGGGTATAGAGTGTAGGGAATAGAGTGTAGAGTGTAAGGTATAGAGTGTAGAGTTTAGGGTATAGAGTGTAGGGTATAGAGTGTAGAGTGTAGGGATTAGAGTGTAGGGTATAGAGTGTAGAGTGTAGAGTGTAGGGTATAGAGTGTAGAGTGTAGGGTATAGAGTGTATGGTATAGAGTGTAGGGTATAGAGTGTAGGGTGTAGAGTGTAGGGTATAGAGTGTAGGGTATAGAGTGTAGGGTATAGAGTGTAGGGTATAGAGTGTAGGGAATAGAGTGTAGAGTGTAAGGTATAGAGTGTAGAGTGTAGGGTATAGAGTGTAGGGTATAGACTGTAGGGTATAAAGTGTAGGGTATAGATTGTAGGCTATAGAGTGTAGGGTATAGAGTGTAGGGTATAGAGTGTAGGGTATAGAGTGTAGGGTATAGAGTGTAGGGTATAGAGTGTAGAGTGTAGGGTATAGTGTGTAGGGTATAGAGTGCAGGGTGTAGAGTGTAGGGTATAGAGTGTAGGGTATAGAGTGTAGAGTGTAGGGTATAGAGTGTATGCTATAGAGTGTATGGTGTAGAGTGTATGGTATAGAGTGTAGGGTATAGAGTGTAGAGTGTAGGGTATAGAGTGTATGTTATAGAGTGTAGGGTATAGAGTGTAGAGTGTAGGGTATAGAGTTTAGAGTGTAGGGTATAGAGTGTAGGGTATAGAGTGTAAGGTATAGAGTGTAGGGTGTAGAGTGTAGGGTATAGATTGTAGGGTATAGAGTGTAGGGTATAGAGTGTACGGTATAGAGTGTAGGGTATGGAGTGTATGGTATAGAGTGTAGGGTATAGAGTGTAGGGTATAGAGTGTAGGGTATAAAGTGTAGAGTGTAGGGTATAGAGTGTAGAGTGTAGGGTATAGAGTGTATGGTATAGAGTGTAGGGTATAGAGTGTAGGGTGTAGAGTGTAGAGTGTAGGGTAGATAGTGTAGGATATAGAGTGTAGAGTGTAGGGTATAGAGTGTAGGGTATAGAGTGTAGGGTATAGAGTGTAGGGTATAGAGTGTAGAGTGTAGGGCATAGAGTGTAGGGTATAGAGTGTAGGGTATAGAGTGTAGAGTGTAGGGTAGATAGTGTAGGATATAGAGTGTAGAGTGTAGGGTATAGAGTGTAGGGTATAGAGTGTAGGGTATAGAGTGTAGGGTATAGAGTGTAGAGTGTAGGGCATAGAGTGTAGGGTATAGAGTGTAGGGTATAGAGTGTAGAGTGTAGGGTATAGAGTGTAGGGTATAGAGTGTAGGGTATAGAGTGTAGGGCATAGAGTGTAGGGTAAAGAGTGTAGGGTGTAGAGTGTAGGGTATAGAGTGTAGGGTATAGAGTGTAGAGTGTAGGGTATAGAGTGTAGGGTATAAAGTGTAGGGTATAGAGTGTAGGGTATAGAGTGTAGGGTATAGAGTGTAGAGTGTAGGGTATAGCGTGTAGAGTGTCGGGTATAGAGTGTAGGGTATAGAGTGTAGGGTATAGAGTGTAGGGTATAGAGTGTAGAGTGGAGGGTATAGAGTGTAGAGTGTAGGGTATAGAGTGTATGGTATAGAGTGTAGGGTATAGAGTGTAGGGTGTAGAGTGTTGGGTATAGAGTGTAGGGTATAGAGTGTAGGGTATAGAGTGTAGGGTATAGAGTGTAGGGAATAGAGTGTAGAGTGTAAGGAATAGAGTGTAGAGTGTAGGGTATAGAGTGTAGGGTATGGAGTGTAGAGTGTAGGGATTAGAGTGTAGGGTATAGAGTGTAGGGTATAGAGTGTAGTGTATAGAGTGTAGGGAATAGAGTGTAGGGTATAGAGTGTAGGGAATAGAGTGTAGAGTGTAAGGTATAGAGTGTAGAGTGTAGGGTATAGAGTGTAGGGTATAGACTGTAGGGTATAAAGTGTAGGGTATAGATTGTAGGCTATAGAGTGTAGGGTATAGAGTGTAGGGTATAGAGTGTAGGGTATAGAGTGTAGGGTATAGAGTGTAGAGTGTAGGGTATAGTGTGTAGGGTATAGAGTGCAGGGTGTAGAGTGTAGGGTATAGAGTGTAGGGTATAGAGTGTAGAGTGTAGGGTATAGAGTGTATGCTATAGAGTGTATGGTGTAGAGTGTATGGTATAGAGTGTAGGGTATAGAGTGTAGAGTGTAGGGTATAGAGTGTATGTTATAGAGTGTAGGGTATAGAGTGTAGAGTGTAGGGTATAGAGTTTAGAGTGTAGGGTATAGAGTGTAGGGTATAGAGTGTAAGGTATAGAGTGTAGGGTGTAGAGTGTAGGGTATAGATTGTAGGGTATAGAGTGTAGGGTATAGAGTGTACGGTATAGAGTGTAGGGTATGGAGTGTATGGTATAGAGTGTAGGGTATAGAGTGTAGGGTATAGAGTGTAGGGTATAAAGTGTAGAGTGTAGGGTATAGAGTGTAGAGTGTAGGGTATAGAGTGTATGGTATAGAGTGTAGGGTATAGAGTGTAGGGTGTAGAGTGTAGAGTGTAGGGTAGATAGTGTAGGATATAGAGTGTAGAGTGTAGGGTATAGAGTGTAGGGTATAGAGTGTAGGGTATAGAGTGTAGGGTATAGAGTGTAGAGTGTAGGGCATAGAGTGTAGGGTATAGAGTGTAGGGTATAGAGTGTAGAGTGTAGGGTAGATAGTGTAGGATATAGAGTGTAGAGTGTAGGGTATAGAGTGTAGGGTATAGAGTGTAGGGTATAGAGTGTAGGGTATAGAGTGTAGAGTGTAGGGCATAGAGTGTAGGGTATAGAGTGTAGGGTATAGAGTGTAGAGTGTAGGGTATAGAGTGTAGGGTATAGAGTGTAGGGTATAGAGTGTAGGGCATAGAGTGTAGGGTAAAGAGTGTAGGGTGTAGAGTGTAGGGTATAGAGTGGAGGGTATAGAGTGTAGAGTGTAGGGTATAGAGTGTAGGGTATAAAGTGTAGGGTATAGAGTGTAGGGTATAGAGTGTAGGGTATAGAGTGTAGAGTGTAGGGTATAGCGTGTAGAGTGTCGGGTATAGAGTGTAGGGTATAGAGTGTAGGGTATAGAGTGTAGGGTATAGAGTGTAGAGTGGAGGGTATAGAGTGTAGAGTGTAGGGTATAGAGTGTATGGTATAGAGTGTAGGGTATAGAGTGTAGGGTGTAGAGTGTTGGGTATAGAGTGTAGGGTATAGAGTGTAGGGTATAGAGTGTAGGGTATAGAGTGTAGGGAATAGAGTGTAGAGTGTAAGGAATAGAGTGTAGAGTGTAGGGTATAGAGTGTAGGGTATGGAGTGTAGAGTGTAGGGATTAGAGTGTAGGGTATAGAGTGTAGGGTATAGAGTGTAGTGTATAGAGTGTAGGGAATAGAGTGTGGAGTGTAAGGTATAGAGTGTAGAGTGTAGGGTATAGACTGTAGGGTATAGAGTGTAGGGTATAGAGTGTAGGGTATAGATTGTAGAGTATAGGCTATAGAGTGTAGGGTATAGAGTGTAGAGTGTAGGGTATAGAGTGTAGGGTATAGAGTGTAGGGTATAGAGTGTAGAGTGTAGGGTATAGTGTGTAGGGTATAGAGTGCAGGGTGTAGAGTGTAGGGTATAGAGTGTAGGGTATAGAGTGTAGAGTGTAGGGTATAGAGTGTATGCTATAGAGTGTATGGTGTAGAGTGTATGGTATAGAGTGTAGGGTATACAGTGTAGAGTGTATGGTATAGAGTGTAGGGTGTAGAGTGTAGGGTATAGAGTGTATGTTATAGAGTGTAGGGTATAGAGTGTAGGGTAGAGAGTGTAGAGTGTAGGGTATAGAGTGTAGGGTATAGAGTGTAGGGTATAGAGTGTAGAGTGTAGGGATTAGAGTGTAGGGTATAGAGTGTAGTGTGTAGAGTGTAGGGTATAGGGTGTAGAGTGTAGGGTATAGAGTGTATGGTATAGAGTGTAGGGTATAGAGTGTAGGGTGTAGAGTGTAGGGTATAGAGTGTAGGGTATAGAGTGTAGGGTATAGAGTGTAGGGAATAGAGTGTAGAGTGTAAGGTATAGAGTGTAGAGTTTAGGGTATAGAGTGTAGGGTATAGAGTGTAGAGTGTAGGGATTAGAGTGTAGGGTATAGAGTGTAGGGTGTAGAGTGTAGGGTATAGAGTGTAGAGTGTAGGGTATAGAGTGTATGGTATAGAGTGTAGGGTATAGAGTGTAGGGTGTAGAGTGTAGGGTATAGAGTGTAGGGTATAGAGTGTAGGGTATAGAGTGTAGGGTATAGAGTGTAGGGAATAGAGTGTAGAGTGTAAGGTATAGAGTGTAGAGTGTAGGGTATAGAGTGTAGGGTATAGACTGTAGGGTATAAAGTGTAGGGTATAGATTGTAGGCTATAGAGTGTAGGGTATAGAGTGTAGGGAATAGAGTGTAGAGTGTAAGGTATAGAGTGTAGAGTTTAGGGTATAGAGTGTAGGGTATAGAGTGTAGAGTGTAGGGATTAGAGTGTAGGGTATAGAGTGTAGGGTGTAGAGTGTAGGGTATAGAGTGTAGAGTGTAGGGTATAGAGTGTATGGTATAGAGTGTAGGGTATAGAGTGTAGGGTGTAGAGTGTAGGGTATAGAGTGTAGGGTATAGAGTGTAGGGTATAGAGTGTAGGGTATAGAGTGTAGGGAATAGAGTGTAGAGTGTAAGGTATAGAGTGTAGAGTGTAGGGTATAGAGTGTAGGGTATAGACTGTAGGGTATAAAGTGTAGGGTATAGATTGTAGGCTATAGAGTGTAGGGTATAGAGTGTAGGGTATAGAGTGTAGGGTATAGAGTGTAGGGTATAGAGTGTAGGGTATAGAGTGTAGAGTGTAGGGTATAGTGTGTAGGGTATAGAGTGCAGGGTGTAGAGTGTAGGGTATAGAGTGTAGGGTATAGAGTGTAGAGTGTAGGGTATAGAGTGTATGCTATAGAGTGTATGGTGTAGAGTGTATGGTATAGAGTGTAGGGTATAGAGTGTAGAGTGTAGGGTATAGAGTGTATGTTATAGAGTGTAGGGTATAGAGTGTAGAGTGTAGGGTATAGAGTTTAGAGTGTAGGGTATAGAGTGTAGGGTATAGAGTGTAAGGTATATAGTGTAGGGTGTAGAGTGTAGGGTATAGATTGTAGGGTATAGAGTGTAGGGTATAGAGTGTACGGTATAGAGTGTAGGGTATGGAGTGTATGGTATAGAGTGTAGGGTATAGAGTGTAGGGTATAGAGTGTAGGGTATAAAGTGTAGAGTGTAGGGTATAGAGTGTAGAGTGTAGGGTATAGAGTGTATGGTATAGAGTGTAGGGTATAGAGTGTAGGGTGTAGAGTGTTGGGTATAGAGTGTAGGGTATAGAGTGTAGGGTATAGAGTGTAGGGAATAGAGTGTAGAGTGTAAGGTACAGAGTGTAGAGTGTAGGGTATAGAGTGTAGGGTATAGAGTGTAGAGTGTAGGGATTAGAGTGTAGGGTATAGAGTGTAGGGTATAGAGTGTAAGGTATAGAGTGTAGGGTATAGAGTGTAGAGTGTAGGGTATAGAGTGTAGAGTGTAGGGTATAGAGTGTAGGGTATAGAGTGTAGGGTATAGAGTGTAGGGTAGAGTCTGTAGAGTGTAGGGTATAGAGTGTAGGGTATAGAGTGTAGAGTATAGAGTGTAGAGTGTAGGGATTAGAGTGTAGGGTATAGAGTGTAGGGTGTAGAGTGTAGGGTATAGAGTGTAGAGTGTAGTGTATAGAGTGTATGGTATAGAGTGTAGGGTGTAGAAAGTAGGGTATAGAGTGTAGGGTATAGAGTGTAGGGTATAGAGTGTAGGGAATAGAGTGTAGAGTGTAAGGTATAGAGTGTAGAGTGTAGGGTATAGAGTGTAGGGTATAGAGTGTAGAGTGAAGGGATTAGAGTGTAGGGTATAGAGTGTAGGGTGTAGAGTGTAGGGTATAGAGTGTAGAGTGTAGGGTATAGAGTGTATGGTATAGAGTGTAGGGTATAGAGTGTAGGGTGTAGAGTGTAGGGTATAGAGTGTAGGGTATAGAGTGTAGGGTATAGAGTGTAGGGTATAGAGTGTAGGGAATAGAGTGTAGAGTGTAAGGTATAGAGTGTAGAGTGTAGGGTATAGAGTGTAGGGTATAGACTGTAGGGTATAGAGTGTAGGGTATAGAGTGTAGGGTATAGATTGTAGAGTGTAGGCTATAGAGTGTAGGGTATAGAGTGTAGAGTGTAGGGTATAGAGTGTAGGGTATAGAGTGTAGGGTATAGAGTGTAGGGTATAGAGTGTAGAGTGTAGGGTATAGTGTGTACGGTATAGAGTGCAGGGTGTAGAGTGTAGGGTATAGAGTGTAGGGTATAGAGTGTAGAGTGTAGGGTATAGAGTGTACGCTATAGAGTGTATGGTGTAGAGTGTATGGTATAGAGTGTAGGGTATAGATTGTAGAGTGTATGGTATAGAGTGTATGTTATAGAGTGTAGGGTATAGAGTGTAGGGTAGAGAGTGTATGTTATAGAGTGTAGGGTATAGAGTGTAGGGTAGAGAGTGTAGAGTGTAGGGTATAGAGTGTAGGGTAGGGTATAGAGTGTAGAGTGTCGGGATTAGAGTGTAGGGTATAGAGTGTGGGATGTAGAGTGTAGGGTATAGAGTGTAAAGTGTAGGGTATAGAGTGTATGGTATAGAGTGTAGGGTATAGAGTGTAGGGTGTAGAGTGTAGGGTATAGAGTGTAGGGAATAGAGTGTAGGGTATAGAGTGTAGGGTATAGAGTGTAGGGTGTAGAGTGTAGGGTATAGAGTGTATGGTATAGAGTGTAGGGTATAGAATGTATGGTATAGAGTGTAGAGTGTAGGATATAGAGTGTAGGTTATAGAGTGTAGAGTGTAGGGTATAGAGTGTAGAGTGTAGGGATTAGAGTGTAGGGTATAGAGTGTAGGGTATAGAGTGTAGAGTGTAGGGTAGAGAGTGTAGGATATAGAGTGTAGAGTGTATGGTATAGAGTGTAGGGTATAGAGTGTAGGGTATAGAGTGTAGGGTATAGAGTGTAGGGCATAGAGTGTAGGGTATAGAGTGTAGGGTGTAGAGTGTAGGGTATAGAGTGTAGGGTATAGAGTGTAGAGTGTAGGGTATAGAGTGTGGGGTATAGAGTGTAGGGTATAGAGTGTAGGGTATAGAGTGTAGGGTATAGAGTGTAGAGTGTAGGGTATAGCATGTAGAGTGTCGGGTATAGAGTGTAGGGTATAGAGTGTAGGGTATAGAGTGTAGAGTGTAGGGTATAGAGTGTAGAGTGTAGGGTATAGAGTGTATGGTATAGAGTGTAGGGTATAGAGTGTAGGGTGTAGAGTGTTGGGTATAGAGTGTAGGGTATAGAGTGTAGGGTATAGAGTGTAGGGTATAGAGTGTAGGGAATAGAGTGTAGAGTGTAAGGTATAGAGTGTAGAGTGTAGGGTATAGAGTGTAGGGTATAGAGTGTAGAGTGTAGGGATTAGAGTGTAGGGTATAGAGTGTAGGGTATAGTGTGTAGGGTATAGAGTGTAGAGTGTAGGGTATAGAGTGTAGAGTGTAGGGTATAGAGTGTAGGGTATAGAGTGTAGGGTATAGAGTGTAGGGCATAGAGTGTAGGGTATAGAGTGTAGGGTATAGAGTGTAGAGTGTAGGGTATAGAGTGTAGGGTATAGAGTGTAGGGTATAGAGTGTAGAGTGTAGGGTATAGAGTGTAGGGTATTGAGTGTAGGGTATAGATTGTAGGGTATAGAGTGTAGGGCATAGAGTGTAGGGTATAGAGTGTAGGGTATAGAGTGTAGAGTGTAGGGTATAGAGTGTAGGGTATAGAGTGTAGGGTAGAGAGTGTAGAGTGTAGGGATTAGAGTGTAGGGTATAGAGTGTAGGGTGTAGAGTGTAGGGCATAGAGTGTAGAGTGTAGGGTATAGAGTGTATGGTATAGAGTGTAGAGTATAGAGTGTAGGGTGTAGAGTGTAGGGTATAGAGTGTAGGGTATAGAGTGTAGGGTATAGAGTGTAGGGAATAGAGTGTTGAGTGTAAGGTACAGAGTGTAGAGTGTAGGGAATAGAGTGTAGAGTGTAGGGTATAGAGTGTAGGGTATAGAGTGTAGGGTATAGAGTGTAGGGTATACAGTGTAGGGTATAGAGTGTAGAGTGTAGGGTATAGAGTGTAGAGTGTAGGGTATAGAGTGTAGAGTGTAGGGCATAGAGTGTAGATTGTAGGATATAGAGTGTAGGGTATAGAGTGTAGGGTATAGAGTGTAGTGTATAGAGTGTAGAGTGTAGGGTATAGAGTGTAGAGTGTAGGGTATAGAGTGTAGGGTACAGAGTGTAGGGTATAGAGTGTAGGGTAGAGAGTGTAGAGTGTAGGGTATAGAGTGTAGGGTATAGAGTGTAGGGTATAGAGTGTAGAGTGTAGGGATTAGAGTGTAGGGTATAGAGTGTAGGGTGTGGAGTGTAGGGTATAGAGTGTAGAGTGTAGGGTATAGAGTGTATGGTATAGAGTGTAGGGTATAGAGTGTAGGGTGTAGAGTGTAGGGTATAGAGTGTAGGGTATAGAGTGTAGGGTATAGAGTGTAGGGTATAGAGTGTAGGGAATAGAGTGTAGAATGTAAGGTATAGAGTGTAGAGTGTAGGGTATAGAGTGTAAGGTATAGAGTGTAGAGTGTAGGGATTAGAGTGTAGGGTATAGAGTGTAGGGTGTAGAGTGTAGGGTATAGAGTGTAGAGTGTAGGGTATAGAGTGAATGGTATAGAGTGTAGGGTATAGAGTGTAGGGTGTAGAGTGTAGGGTATAGAGTGTAGGGTATAGAGTGTAGGGTATAGAGTGTAGGGTATAGAGTGTAGGGAATAGAGTGTGGAGTGTAAGGTATAGAGTGTAGAGTGTAGGGTATAGAGTGTAGGGTATAGACTGTAGGGTATAGAGTGTAGGGTATAGAGTGTAGGGTATAGATTGTAGAGTGTAGGCTATAGAGTGTAGGGTATAGAGAGTAGAGTGTAGGGTATAGAGTGTAGGGTATAGAGTGTAGGGTATAGAGTGTAGAGTGTAGGGTATAGTGTGTAGGGTATAGAGTGCAGGGTGTAGAGTATAGGGTATAGAGTGTAGGGTATAGAGTGTAGAGTGTAGGGTATAGAGTGTATGCTATAGAGTGTATGGTGTAGAGTGTATGGTATAGAGTGTAGGGTATAGAGTGTAGAGTGTATGGTATAGAGTGTAGGGTGTAGAGTGTAGGGTATAGAGTGTATGTTATAGAGTGTAGGGTATAGAGTGTAGGGTAGAGAGTGTAGAGTGTAGGGTATAGAGTGTAGGGTATAGAGTGTAGTGTATAGAGTGTAGAGTGTAGGGATTAGAGTGTAGGGTATAGAGTGTAGTGTGTAGAGTGTAGGGTATAGAGTGTAGAGTGTAGGGTATAGAGTGTAGGGTATAGAGTGTAGGGTATAGAGTGTAGGGTATAGAGTGTAGAGTGTAGGGTATAGTGTGTAGGGTATAGAGTGCAGGGTGTAGAGTGTAGGGTATAGAGTGTAGGGTATAGAGTGTAGAGTGTAGGGTATAGAGTGTATGCTATAGAGTGTATGGTGTAGAGTGTATGGTATAGAGTGTAGGGTATAGCGTGTAGAGTGTATGGTATAGAGTGTAGGGTGTAGAGTGTAGGGTATAGAGTGTATGTTATAGAGTGTAGGGTATAGAGTGTAGGGTAGAGAGTGTAGAGTGTAGGGTATAGAGTGTAGGGTATAGAGTGTAGGGTATAGAGTGTAGAGTGTAGGGATTAGAGTGTAGGGTATAGAGTGTAGTGTGTAGAGTGTAGGGTATAGAGTGTAGAGTGTAGGGTATAGAGTGTATGGTATAGAGTGTAGGGTATAGAGTGTAGGGTGTAGAGTGTAGGGTATAGAGTGTAGGGTATAGAGTGTAGGGTATAGAGTGTAGGGAATAGAGTGTAGAGTGTAAGGTATAGAGTGTAGAGTATAGGGTATAGAGTGTAGGGTATAGAGTGTAGAGTGTAGGGATTAGAGTGTAGGGTATAGAGTGTAGGGTGTAGAGTGTAGGGTATAGAGTGTAGAGTGTAGGGTATAGAGTGTATGGTATAGAGTGTAGGGTATAGAGTGTAGGGTGTAGAGTGTAGGGTATAGAGTGTAGGGTATAGAGTGTAGGGTATAGAGTGTAAGGTATAGAGTGTAGGGAATAGAGTGTAGAGTGTAAGGTATAGAGTGTAGAGTGTAGGGTATAGAGTGTAGGGTATAGACTGTAGGGTATAGAGTGTAGGGTATAGATTGTAGGCTATAGAGTGTAGGGTATAGAGTGTAGGGTATAGAGTGTAGGGTATAGAGTGTAGGGTATAGAGTGTAGGGTATAGAGTGTAGAGTGTAGGGTATAGTGTGTAGGGTATAGAGTGCAGGGTGTAGAGTGTAGGGTATAGAGTGTAGGGTATAGAATGTAGAGTGTAGGGTATAGAGTGTATGCTATAGAGTGTATGGTGTAGAGTGTATGGTATAGAGTGTAGGGTATAGAGTGTAGAGTGTAGGGTATAGAGTGTAGGGTATAGAGTGTATGTTATAGAGTGTAGGGTATAGAGTGTAGAGTGTAGGGTATAGAGTTTAGAGTGTAGGGTATAGAGTGTAGGGTATAGAGTGTAAGGTATAGAGTGTAGGGTGTAGAGTGTAGGGTGTAGAGTGTAGGGTATAGATTGTAGGGTATAGAGTGTAGGGTATAGAGTGTACGGTATAGAGTGTAGGGTATGGAGTGTATGGTCTAGAGTGTAGGGTATAGAGTGTAGAGTGTAGGGTATAGAGTGTAGGGTATAGAGTGTAGGGTATAGAGTGTAGGGTATAGAGTGTAGGGTATAGAGTGTAGGGTATAGAGTGTAGAGTGCAGGGTATAGAGTTTAGAGTGTAGGGTATAGAGTGTAGGGTATAGAGTGTAAGGTATAGAGTGTAGGGTGTAGAGTGTAGGGTATAGAGTGTAGGGTATAGGGTGTAGGGTATGGAGTGTAGGGTATAGAGTGTAGGGTACAGAGTGTATGGTATAGAGTGTAGGGTATAGAGTGTAGGGTAGAGAGTGTATGGTATAGAGTGTAGGGTATAGAGTGTAGGGTATAGAGTGTATGTTATAGAGTGTAGGGTATAGAGCGTAGAGTGTAGGGTATAGAGTGTAGAGTGTAGAGTGTAGGGTATAGAGTGTAGAGTGTAGGGTATAGAGTGTAGAGTGTAGGGTATAGAGTTTAGAGTGTAGGGTATAGAGTGTAGGGTATAGAGTGTAAGGTGTAGAGTGTAGGGTATAGAGTGTAGGGTATAGAGTGTAGGGTATAGAGTGTAGGGTATAGAGTGTAGGGTATAGAGTGTATGGTATAGAGTGTAGAGTGTAGGGTATAGAGTTTAGAGTGTAGGGTATAGAGTGTAAGGTATAGAGTGTAGGGTGTAGAGTGTAGGGTATAGAGTGTAGGGTATAGAGTGTATGGTATAGAGTGTAGGGTATAGAGTGTAGGGTATAGAGTGTAGGGTATAGAGTGTATGGTATAGATTGTAGGGTATAGAGTGTAGGGTGTAGAGTGTATGTTATAGAGTGTAGGGTATAGAGTGTAGGGTATAGAGTTTAGAGTGTAGGGTATAGAGAGTAGGGTATAGAGTGTAAGGTATAGAGTGTAGGGTGTAGAGTGTAGGGTATAGAGTGTAGGGCATAGGGTGTAGGGTATAGAGTGTAGGGTATAGAGTGTAGAGTGTAGGGTATAGAGTGTAGGGTATAGAGTGTAGGGTATAGAGTGTAGAGTGTAGGGTATAGAGTGTAGGGTATTGAGTGTAGGGTATAGAGTGTAGGGTATAGAGTGTAGGGTATAGAGTGTAGAGTTTAGGGTATAGAGTGTAGAGTGTAGGGTATAGAGTGTAGGGTATAGAGTGTAGGGTATAGAGTGTAGGGTAGAGAGTGTAGAGTGTAGGATATAGAGTGTAGGGTATAGAGTGTAGGGTATAGAGTGTAGAGTGTAGGGATTAAAGTGTAGGGTATAGAGTGTAGGGTGTAGAGTGTAGGGTATAGAGTGTAGAGTGTAGGGTATAGAGTGTATGATATAGAGTGTAGGGTATAGAGTGTAGGGTGTAGAGTGTAGGGTATAGAGTGTTGGGCATAGAGTGTAGGGTATAGAGCGTAGAGTGTAGGGTATAGAGTGTAGGGTACAGAGTGTAAGGTATAGAGTGTAGGGTAGAGAGTGTAGAGTGTAGGGTATAGAGTGTAGGGTATAGAGTGTAGGGTATAGAGTGTAGAGTGTAGGGATTAGAGTGTAGGGTATAGAGTGTAGGGTGTGGAGTGTAGGGTATAGAGTGTAGAGTGTAGGGTATAGAGTGTATGGTATAGAGTGTAGGGTATAGAGTGTAGGGTGTAGAGTGTAGGGTATAGAGTGTAGGGTATAGAGTGTAGGGTATAGAGTGTAGGGAATAGAGTGTAGAGTGTAAGGTATAGAGTGTAGAGTGTAGGGTATAGAGTGTAAGGTATAGAGTGTAGAGTGTAGGGATTAGAGTGTAGGGTATAGAGTGTAGGGTGTAGAGTGTAGGGTATAGAGTGTAGAGTGTAGGGTATAGAGTGTATGGTATAGAGTGTAGGGTATAGAGTGTAGGGTGTAGAGTGTAGGGTATAGAGTGTAGGGTATAGAGTGTAGGGTATAGAGTGTAGGGTATAGAGTGTAGGGAATAGAGTGTGGAGTGTAAGGTATAGAGTGTAGAGTGTAGGGTATAGAGTGTAGGGTATAGACTGTAGGGTATAGAGTGTAGGGTATAGAGTGTAGGGTATAGATTGTAGCGTGTAGGCTATAGAGTGTAGGGTATAGAGTGTAGAGTGTAGGGTATAGAGTGTAGGGTATAGAGTGTAGGGTATAGAGTGTAGGGTATAGAGTGTAGAGTGTAGGGTATAGTGTGTAGGGTATAGAGTGCAGGGTGTAGAGTGTAGGGTATAGAGTGTAGGGTATAGAGTGTAGAGTGTAGGGTATAGAGTGTATGCTATAGAGTGTATGGTGTAGAGTGTATGGTATAGAGTGTAGGGTATAGAGTGTTGAGTGTATGGTATAGAGTGTAGAGTGTAGAGTGTAGGGTATAGAGTGTATGTTATAGAGTGTAGGGTATAGAGTGTAGGGTAGAGAGTGTAGAGTGTAGGGTATAGAGTGTAGGGTATAGAGTGTAGGGTATAGAGTGTAGAGTGTAGGGATTAGAGTGTAGGGTATAGAGTGTAGTGTGTAGAGTGTAGGGTAGAGTGTAGAGTGTAGGGTATAGAGTGTATGGTATAGAGTGTAGGGTATAGAGTTTAGGGTGTAGAGTGTAGGGTATAGAGTGTAGGGTATAGAGTGTAGGGTATAGAGTGTAGGGAATAGAGTGTAGAGTGTAAGGTATAGAGTGTAGAGTATAGGGTATAGAGTGTAGGGTATAGAGTGTAGAGTGCAGGGATTAGAGTGTAGGGTATAGAGTGTAGGGTGTAGAGTGTAGGGTATGGAGTGTAGAGTGTAGGGTATAGAGTGTATGGTATAGAGTGTAGGGTATAGAGTGTAGGGTGTAGAGTGTAGGGTATAGAGTGTAGGGTATAGAGTGTAGGGTATAGAGTGTAAGGTATAGAGTGTAGGGAATAGAGTGTAGAGTGTAAAGTATAAAGTGTAGAGTGTAGGGTATAGAGTGAAGGGTATAGACTGTAGGGTATAGAGTGTAGGGTATAGATTGTAGGCTATAGAGTGTAGGGTATAGAGTGTAGGGTATAGAGTGTAGGGTATAGAGTGTAGGGTATAGAGTGTAGGGTATAGAGTGTAGAGTGTAGGGTATAGTGTGTAGGGTATAGAGTGCAGGGTGTAGAGTGTAGGGTATAGAGTGTAGGGTATAGAATGTAGAGTGTAGGGTATAGAGTGTATGCTATAGAGTGTATGGTGTAGAGTGTATGGTATAGAGTGTAGGGTATAGAGTGTAGAGTGTAGGGTATAGAGTGTAGGGTATAGAGTGTAGGGTATAGAGTGTATGTTATAGAGTGTAGGGTGTAGAGTGTAGAGTGTAGGGTATAGAATGTAGAGTGTAGGGTATAGAGTGTAGGGTATAGAGTGTAGGGTATAGAGTGTAGGGTGTAGAGTGTAGGGTATAGAGTGTAGGGTATAGAGTGTAGAGTGCAGGGTATAGAGTTTAGAGTGTAGGGTATAGAGTGTAGGGTATAGAGTGTAAGGTATAGAGTGTAGGGTGTAGAGTGTAGGGTATAGAGTGTAGGGTATAGAGTGTAGGGTATAGAGTGTACGGTATAGAGTGTAGGGTACAGAGTGTATAGTATAGAGTGTAGGGTATAGAGTGTAGGGTATAGAGTGTATGGTATAGAGTGTAGGGTATAGAGTGTATGTTATAGAGTGTAGGGTATAGAGTGTAGAGTGTAGGGTATAGAGTGTAGAGTGTAGTGTATAGAGTGTAGAGTGTAGGGTATAGAGTGTAGAGTGTAGGGTATAGAGTTTAGAGTGTAGGGTATAGAGTGTAGGGTATAGAGTGTAAGGTGTAGAGTGTAGGGTATAGAGTGTAGGGTATAGAGTGTAGGGTATAGAGTGTAGGGTATAGAGTGTAGGGTATAGAGTGTAGAGTGTAGGGTATAGAGTTTAGAGTGTAGGGTATAGAGTGTAGGGTATAGAGTGTAAGGTATAGAGTGTAGGGTGTAGAGTGTAGGGTATAGAGTGTAGGGTATAGAGTGTAGGGTATAGAGTGTACGGTATAGAGTGTAGGGTATAGAGTGTATGGTATAGAGTGTACGGTATAGAGTGTATGGTATAGATTGTAGGGTATAGAGTGTAGGGTGTAGAGTGTAGGGTATAGAGTGTAGGGTATAGAGTGTAGGGTATAGAGTGTAAGGTATAGAGTGTAGGGAATAGAGTGTAGAGTGTAAAGTATAGAGTGTAGAGTGTAGGGTATAGAGTGTAGGGTATAGACTGTAGGGTATAGAGTGTAGGGTATAGATTGTAGGCTATAGAGTGTAGGGTATAGAGTGTAGGGTATAGAGTGTAGGGTATAGAGTGTAGGGTATAGAGTGTAGAGTGTAGGGTATAGTGTGTAGGGTATAGAGTGCAGGGTGTAGAGTGTAGGGTATAGAGTGTAGGGTATAGAATGTAGAGTGTAGGGTATAGAGTGTATGCTATAGAGTGTATGGTGTAGAGTGTATGGTATAGAGTGTAGGGTATAGAGTGTAGAGTGTAGGGTATAGAGTGTAGGGTATAGAGTGTAGGGTATAGAGTGTATGTTATAGAGTGTAGGGTATAGAGTGTAGAGTGTAGGGTATAGAATGTAGAGTGTAGGGTATAGAGTGTAGGGTATAGAGTGTAGGGTATAGAGTGTAGGGTGTAGAGTGTAGGGTATAGAGTGTAGGGTATAGAGTGTAGAGTGCAGGGTATAGAGTTTAGAGTGTAGGGTATAGAGTGTAGGGTATAGAGTGTAAGGTATAGAGTGTAGGGTGTAGAGTGTAGGGTATAGAGTGTAGGGTATAGAGTGTAGGGTATAGAGTGTACGGTATAGAGTGTAGGGTACAGAGTGTATAGTATAGAGTGTAGGGTATAGAGTGTAGGGTATAGAGTGTATGGTATAGAGTGTAGGGTATAGAGTGTATGTTATAGAGTGTAGGGTATAGAGTGTAGAGTGTAGGGTATAGAGTGTAGAGTGTAGAGTGTAGGGTATAGAGTGTAGAGTGTAGGGTATAGAGTGTAGAGTGTAGGGTATAGAGTTTAGAGTGTAGGGTATAGAGTGTAGGGTATAGAGTGTAAGGTGTAGAGTGTAGGGTATAGAGTGTAGGGTATAGAGTGTAGGGTATAGAGTGTAGGGTATAGAGTGTAGGGTATAGAGTGTAGAGTGTAGGGTATAGAGTTTAGAGTGTAGGGTATAGAGTGTAGGGTATAGAGTGTAAGGTATAGAGTGTAGGGTGTAGAGTGTAGGGTATAGAGTGTAGGGTATAGAGTGTACGGTATAGAGTGTAGGGTATAGAGTGTATGGTATAGAGTGTAGGGTATAGAGTGTAGGGTATAGAGTGTATGGTATAGATTGTAGGGTATAGAGTGTAGGGTGTACCGTGTATGTTATAGAGTGTAGGGTATAGAGTGTAGGGTATAGAGTTTAGAGTGTAGGGTATAGAGAGTAGGGTATAGAGTGTAAGGTATAGAGTGTAGGGTGTAGAGTGTAGGGTATAGAGTGTAGGGCATAGGGTGTAGGGTATAGAGTGTAGGGTATAGAGTGTAGAGTGTAGGGTATAGAGTGTAGGGTATAGAGTGTAGGGTATAGAGTGTAGAGTGTAGGGTATAGAGTGTAGGGTATTGAGTGTAGGGTATAGAGTGTAGGATATAGAGTGTAGGGTATAGAGTGTAGAGTGTAGGGTATAGAGTGTAGAGTGTAGGGTATAGAGTGTAGGGTATATAGTGTAGAGTGTAGGGTATAGAGTGTAGGGTATAGAGTGTAGGGTATAGAGTGTAGGGTATAGAGTGCAGGGTATAGAGTGTAGAGTGTAGGGTATAGAGTGTAGAGTGTAGGGTATAGAGTGTAGGGTATAGAGTGTAGGGTATAGAGTGTAGGGTATAGAGTGTAGAGTGTAGGGTATAGAGTGTAGGGTATAGAGTGTAGGGAGTAGAGTGTAGGGTATAGAGTGTAGGGTTCAGAGTGTAGGGTATAGAGTGTAGGGTATAGAGTGTATGGTATAGAGTGTAGGGTATAGAGTGTAGGGTATAGAGTGTAGGGTATAGAGTGTAGGGTATAGAGTGTAGAGTGTAGGGTATAGAGTGTAGGGTGTAGAGTGTAGGGTAGAGAGTGTAGAGTGTAGGGTATAGAGTGTAGGGTATAGAGTGTAGGGTATAGAGTGTAGGGTGTAGAGTGTAGGGTATAGAGTGTAGGGTATAGAGTGTAGGGTATAGAGTGTAGGGAATAGAGTGTAGAGTGTAAGGTATAGAGTGTAGGGTATAGAGTGTACGGTATAGAGTGTAGGGTATAGAGTGTATGGTATAGAGTGTAGGGTATAGAGTGTAGAGTGTAGGGAATAGAGTGTAGGGATTAGAGTGTAGGGTATAGAGTGTAGGGTGTAGAGTGTAGGGTATAGAGTGTAGAGTGTAGGGTATAGAGTGTATGGTATAGAGTGTAGGGTATAGAGTGTAGGGTGTAGAGTGTAGGGTATAGAGTGTAGGGTATAGAGTGTAGGGTATAGAGTGTAGGGTATAGAGTGTAGGGAATAGAGTGTAGAGTGTAAGGTATAGAGTGTAGAGTGTAGGGTATAGAGTGTAGGGTATAGAGTGTAGAGTGTTGGGATTAGAGTGTAGGGTATAGAGTGTAGGGTGTAGAGTGTAGGGTATAGAGTGTAGAGTGTAGGGTATAGAGTATATGGTATAGAGTGTAGGGTATAGAGTGTAGGGTGTAGAGTATAGGGTATAGAGTGTAGGGTATAGAGTGTAGGGTATAGAGTGTAGGGAATAGAGTGTAGAGTGTAAGGTTTAGAGTGTAGAGTGTAGGGTATAGAGTGTAGGGTATAGACTGTAGGGTATAGAGTGTAGGGTATAGAGTGTAGGGTATAGATTGTAGAGTGTAGGCTATAGAGTGTAGGGTATAGAGTGTAGAGTGTAGGGTATAGAGTGTAGGGTATAGTGTGTAGGGTATAGAGTGTAGAGTGTAGGGTATAGTGTGTAGGATAGAGTGTAGGGTATAGAGTGTAGGGTATAGAGTGTATGGTATAGAGTGTAGGGTATAGAGTGTAGGGTATAGAGTGTAGGGTATAGAGTGTAGGGTATAGAGTGTAGAGTGTAGGGTATAGAGTGTTGAGTGTAGGGTATAGAGTGTAGGGTATAGAGTGTAGGGTAGAGAGTGTAGAGTGTAGGGTATAGAGTGTAGGGTATAGAGTGTAGGGTATAGAGTGTAGAGTGTAGGGATTAGAGTGTAGGGTATAGAGTGTAGGGTGTAGAGTGTAGGGTATAGAGTGTAGAGTGTAGGGTATAGAGTGTATGGTATAGAGTGTAGGGTATAGAGTGTAGGGTGTAGAGTGTAGGGTATAGAGTGTAGGGTATAGAGTGTAGGGTATAGAGTGTAGGGTATAGAGTGTAGGGAATAGAGTGTAGAGTGTAAGGTATAGAGTGTAGACTGTAGGGTATAGAGTGTAGGGTATAGAGTGTAGAGTGTTGGGATTAGAGTGTAGGGTATAGAGTGTAGGGTGTAGAGTGTAGGGTATAGAGTGTAGAGTGTAGGGTATAGAGTATATGGTATAGAGTGTAGGGTATAGAGTGTAGGGTTTAGAGTGTAGGGTATAGAGTGTAGGGTATAGAGTGTAGGGTATAGAGTGTAGTGCATAAAGTGTAGAGTGTAGGGTATAGAGTGTAGGGTATAGAGTGTAGGGTATAGAGTGTAGAGTGTAGGGTATAGAGTGTAGGGTATAGAGTGTAGGGTATAGAGTGTAGGGTATAGAGTGTAGGGTATAGAGTGTAGGGTATAGAGTGTAGTGCATAAAGTGTAGAGTGTAGGGTATAGAGTGTAGGGTATAGAGTGTAGGGTATAGAGTGTAGAGTGTAGGGTATAGAGTGTAGGGTATAGAGTGTAGGGTATAGAGTGTAGGGTATAGAGTGTAGGGTATAGAGTGTAGGGTATAGAGTGTAGGGTATAGAGTGTAGAGTGTAGGGTATAGAGTTAAGAGTGTAGGGTATAGAGTGTAGGGTATAGAGTGTAAGGTATAGAGTGTAGGGTGTAGAGTGTAGGGTATAGAGTGTAGGGTATAGAGTGTAGGGTATAGAGTGTACGGTATAGAGTGTAGGGTATAGAGTGTATGGTATAGAGTGTAGGGTATAGAGTGTAGGGTATAGAGTGTAGGGTATAGAGTGTATGGTATAGATTGTAGGGTATAGAGTGTAGGGTATAGAGTGTAGGGTATAGAGTGTAGAGTGTAGGGTATAGAGTGTAGAGTGTAGGGTATAGAGTGTAGAGTGTAGGGTATAGATTGTATGGTATAGAGTGTAGGGTATAGAATGTAGGGTGTAGAGTGTTGGGTATAGAGTGTAGGGTATAGAGTGTAGGGTATAGAGTGTAGGGTATAGAGTGTAGGGAATAGAGTGTAGAGTGTAAGGTATAGAGTGTAGAGTGTAGGGTATAGAGTGTAGGGTATAGAGTGTAGAGTGTAGGGATTAGAGTGTAGGGTATAGAGTGTAGGGTATAGAGTGTAGGGTATAGAGTGTAGAGTGTAGGGTATAGAGTGTAGAGTGTAGGGTATAGAGTGTAGGGTATAGAGTGTAGGGTATAGAGTGTAGGGTAGAGTGTGTAGAGTGTAGGGTATAGAGTGTAGGGTATAGAGTGTAGGGTATAGAGTGTAGAGTGTAGGGATTAGAGTGTAGGGTATAGAGTGTAGGGTGTAGAGTGTAGGGTATAGAGTGTAGAGTGTAGGGTATAGAGTGTATGGTATAGAGTGTAGGGTATAGAGTGTAGGGTGTAGAGTGTAGGGTGTAGAGTGTAGGGTATAGAGTGTAGGGTATAGAGTGTAGAGTGCAGGGTATAGAGTTTAGAGTGTAGAGTGTAGGGTATAGAGTGTAGAGTGTAGGGTATAGAGTGTAGAGTGTAGGGTATAGAGTTTAGAGTGTAGGGTATAGAGTGTAGGGTATAGAGTGTAAGGTGTAGAGTGTAGGGTATAGAGTGTAGGGTATAGAGTGTAGGGTATAGAGTGTAGGGTATAGAGTGTAGGGTATAGAGTGTAGAGTGTAGGGTATAGAGTTTAGAGTGTAGGGTATAGAGTGTAGGGTATAGAGTGTAAGGTATAGAGTGTAGGGTGTAGAGTGTAGGGTATAGAGTGTAGGGTATAGAGTGTACGGTATAGAGTGTAGGGTATAGAGTGTATGGTATAGAGTGTAGGGTATAGAGTGTAGGGTGTAGAGTGTAGGGTATAGAGTGTAGGGTATAGAGTGTAGAGTGCAGGGTATAGAGTTTAGAGTGTAGGGTATAGAGTGTAGGGTATAGAGTGTAAGGTATAGAGTGTAGGGTGTAGAGTGTAGGGTATAGAGTGTAGGGTATAGAGTGTAGGGTATAGAGTGTACGGTATAGAGTGTAGGGTACAGAGTGTATAGTATAGAGTGTAGGGTATAGAGTGTAGGGTATAGAGTGTATGGTATAGAGTGTAGGGTATAGAGTGTATGTTATAGAGTGTAGGGTATAGAGTGTAGAGTGTAGGGTATAGAGTGTAGAGTGTAGAGTGTAGGGTATAGAGTGTAGAGTGTAGGGTATAGAGTGTAGAGTGTAGGGTATAGAGTTTAGAGTGTAGGGTATAGAGTGTAGGGTATAGAGTGTAAGGTGTAGAGTGTAGGGTATAGAGTGTAGGGTATAGAGTGTAGGGTATAGAGTGTAGGGTATAGAGTGTAGGGTATAGAGTGTAGAGTGTAGGGTATAGAGTTTAGAGTGTAGGGTATAGAGTGTAGGGTATAGAGTGTAAGGTATAGAGTGTAGGGTGTAGAGTGTAGGGTATAGAGTGTAGGGTATAGAGTGTACGGTATAGAGTGTAGGGTATAGAGTGTATGGTATAGAGTGTAGGGTATAGAGTGTAGGGTATAGAGTGTATGGTATAGATTGTAGGGTATAGAGTGTAGGGTGTACCGTGTATGTTATAGAGTGTAGGGTATAGAGTGTAGGGTATAGAGTTTAGAGTGTAGGGTATAGAGAGTAGGGTATAGAGTGTAAGGTATAGAGTGTAGGGTGTAGAGTGTAGGGTATAGAGTGTAGGGCATAGGGTGTAGGGTATAGAGTGTAGGGTATAGAGTGTAGAGTGTAGGGTATAGAGTGTAGGGTATAGAGTGTAGGGTATAGAGTGTAGAGTGTAGGGTATAGAGTGTAGGGTATTGAGTGTAGGGTATAGAGTGTAGGATATAGAGTGTAGGGTATAGAGTGTAGAGTGTAGGGTATAGAGTGTAGAGTGTAGGGTATAGAGTGTAGGGTATATAGTGTAGAGTGTAGGGTATAGAGTGTAGGGTATAGAGTGTAGGGTATAGAGTGTAGGGTATAGAGTGCAGGGTATAGAGTGTAGAGTGTAGGGTATAGAGTGTAGAGTGTAGGGTATAGAGTGTAGGGTATAGAGTGTAGGGTATAGAGTGTAGGGTATAGAGTGTAGAGTGTAGGGTATAGAGTGTAGGGTATAGAGTGTAGGGAGTAGAGTGTAGGGTATAGAGTGTAGGGTTCAGAGTGTAGGGTATAGAGTGTAGGGTATAGAGTGTATGGTATAGAGTGTAGGGTATAGAGTGTAGGGTATAGAGTGTAGGGTATAGAGTGTAGGGTATAGAGTGTAGAGTGTAGGGTATAGAGTGTAGGGTGTAGAGTGTAGGGTAGAGAGTGTAGAGTGTAGGGTATAGAGTGTAGGGTATAGAGTGTAGGGTATAGAGTGTAGGGTGTAGAGTGTAGGGTATAGAGTGTAGGGTATAGAGTGTAGGGTATAGAGTGTAGGGAATAGAGTGTAGAGTGTAAGGTATAGAGTGTAGGGTATAGAGTGTACGGTATAGAGTGTAGGGTATAGAGTGTATGGTATAGAGTGTAGGGTATAGAGTGTAGAGTGTAGGGAATAGAGTGTAGGGATTAGAGTGTAGGGTATAGAGTGTAGGGTGTAGAGTGTAGGGTATAGAGTGTAGAGTGTAGGGTATAGAGTGTATGGTATAGAGTGTAGGGTATAGAGTGTAGGGTGTAGAGTGTAGGGTATAGAGTGTAGGGTATAGAGTGTAGGGTATAGAGTGTAGGGTATAGAGTGTAGGGAATAGAGTGTAGAGTGTAAGGTATAGAGTGTAGAGTGTAGGGTATAGAGTGTAGGGTATAGAGTGTAGAGTGTTGGGATTAGAGTGTAGGGTATAGAGTGTAGGGTGTAGAGTGTAGGGTATAGAGTGTAGAGTGTAGGGTATAGAGTATATGGTATAGAGTGTAGGGTATAGAGTGTAGGGTGTAGAGTATAGGGTATAGAGTGTAGGGTATAGAGTGTAGGGTATAGAGTGTAGGGAATAGAGTGTAGAGTGTAAGGTTTAGAGTGTAGAGTGTAGGGTATAGAGTGTAGGGTATAGACTGTAGGGTATAGAGTGTAGGGTATAGAGTGTAGGGTATAGATTGTAGAGTGTAGGCTATAGAGTGTAGGGTATAGAGTGTAGAGTGTAGGGTATAGAGTGTAGGGTATAGTGTGTAGGGTATAGAGTGTAGAGTGTAGGGTATAGTGTGTAGGATAGAGTGTAGGGTATAGAGTGTAGGGTATAGAGTGTATGGTATAGAGTGTAGGGTATAGAGTGTAGGGTATAGAGTGTAGGGTATAGAGTGTAGGGTATAGAGTGTAGAGTGTAGGGTATAGAGTGTTGAGTGTAGGGTATAGAGTGTAGGGTATAGAGTGTAGGGTAGAGAGTGTAGAGTGTAGGGTATAGAGTGTAGGGTATAGAGTGTAGGGTATAGAGTGTAGAGTGTAGGGATTAGAGTGTAGGGTATAGAGTGTAGGGTGTAGAGTGTAGGGTATAGAGTGTAGAGTGTAGGGTATAGAGTGTATGGTATAGAGTGTAGGGTATAGAGTGTAGGGTGTAGAGTGTAGGGTATAGAGTGTAGGGTATAGAGTGTAGGGTATAGAGTGTAGGGTATAGAGTGTAGGGAATAGAGTGTAGAGTGTAAGGTATAGAGTGTAGACTGTAGGGTATAGAGTGTAGGGTATAGAGTGTAGAGTGTTGGGATTAGAGTGTAGGGTATAGAGTGTAGGGTGTAGAGTGTAGGGTATAGAGTGTAGAGTGTAGGGTATAGAGTATATGGTATAGAGTGTAGGGTATAGAGTGTAGGGTTTAGAGTGTAGGGTATAGAGTGTAGGGTATAGAGTGTAGGGTATAGAGTGTAGTGCATAAAGTGTAGAGTGTAGGGTATAGAGTGTAGGGTATAGAGTGTAGGGTATAGAGTGTAGAGTGTAGGGTATAGAGTGTAGGGTATAGAGTGTAGGGTATAGAGTGTAGGGTATAGAGTGTAGGGTATAGAGTGTAGGGTATAGAGTGTAGTGCATAAAGTGTAGAGTGTAGGGTATAGAGTGTAGGGTATAGAGTGTAGGGTATAGAGTGTAGAGTGTAGGGTATAGAGTGTAGGGTATAGAGTGTAGGGTATAGAGTGTAGGGTATAGAGTGTAGGGTATAGAGTGTAGGGTATAGAGTGTAGGGTATAGAGTGTAGAGTGTAGGGTATAGAGTTTAGAGTGTAGGGTATAGAGTGTAGGGTATAGAGTGTAAGGTATAGAGTGTAGGGTGTAGAGTGTAGGGTATAGAGTGTAGGGTATAGAGTGTAGGGTATAGAGTGTACGGTATAGAGTGTAGGGTATAGAGTGTATGGTATAGAGTGTAGGGTATAGAGTGTAGGGTATAGAGTGTAGGGTATAGAGTGTATGGTATAGATTGTAGGGTATAGAGTGTAGGGTATAGAGTGTAGGGTATAGAGTGTAGAGTGTAGGGTATAGAGTGTAGAGTGTAGGGTATAGAGTGTAGAGTGTAGGGTATAGATTGTATGGTATAGAGTGTAGGGTATAGAATGTAGGGTGTAGAGTGTTGGGTATAGAGTGTAGGGTATAGAGTGTAGGGTATAGAGTGTAGGGTATAGAGTGTAGGGAATAGAGTGTAGAGTGTAAGGTATAGAGTGTAGAGTGTAGGGTATAGAGTGTAGGGTATAGAGTGTAGAGTGTAGGGATTAGAGTGTAGGGTATAGAGTGTAGGGTATAGAGTGTAGGGTATAGAGTGTAGAGTGTAGGGTATAGAGTGTAGAGTGTAGGGTATAGAGTGTAGGGTATAGAGTGTAGGGTATAGAGTGTAGGGTAGAGTGTGTAGAGTGTAGGGTATAGAGTGTAGGGTATAGAGTGTAGGGTATAGAGTGTAGAGTGTAGGGATTAGAGTGTAGGGTATAGAGTGTAGGGTGTAGAGTGTAGGGTATAGAGTGTAGAGTGTAGGGTATAGAGTGTATGGTATAGAGTGTAGGGTATAGAGTGTAGGGTGTAGAGTGTAGGGTATAGAGTGTAGGGTATAGAGTGTAGGGTATAGAGTGTAGGGTATAGAGTGTAGGGAATAGAGTGTAGAGTGTAAGGTATAGAGTGTAGAGTGTAGGGTATAGAGTGTAGGGTATAGACTGTAGGGTATAGAGTGTAGGGTATAGAGTGTAGGGTATAGATTGTAGAGTGTAGGCTATAGAGTGTAGGTTATAGAGTGTAGAGTGTAGGGTATAGAGTGTAGGGTATAGAGTGTAGGGTAGAGAGTGTAGGGTATAGAGTGTAGAGTGTAGGGTATAGTGTGTAGGGTATAGAGTGCAGGGTGTAGAGTGTAGGGTATAGAGTGTAGGGTATAGAGTGTAGAGTGTAGGGTATAGAGTGTATGCTATAGAGTGTATGGTGTAGAGTGTATGGTATAGAGTGTAGGGTATAGATTGTAGAGTGCATGGTATAGAGTGTAGGGTATAGAGTGTAGGGTATAGAGTGTATGTTATAGAGTGTAGGGAATAGAGTGTAGGGTAGAGATTGTAGAGTGTAGGGTATAGAGTGTAGGGTATAGAGTGTAGAGTGTCGGGATTAGAGTGTAGGGTATAGAGTGTAGGATGTAGAGTGTAGGGTATAGAGTGTAGAGTGTAGGGTATAGAGTGTATGGTATAGAGTGTAGGGTATAGAGTGTAGGGTGTAGAGTGTAGGGTATAGAGTGTAGGGTATAGAGTGTAGGGTATAGAGTGTAGGGTATAGAGTGTAGGGTGTAGAGTGTAGGGTATAGAGTGTATGGTATAGAGTGTAGGGTATAGAATGTATGGTATAGAGTGTAGAGTGTAGGATATAGAGTGTAGGGTATAGAGTGTAGAGTGTAGGGTATAGAGTGTAGGGTATAGAGTGTAGGGTATAGAGTGTAGAGTGTAGGGATTAGAGTGTAGGGTATAGAGTGTAGGGTATAGAGTGTAGAGTGTAGGGTAGAGAGTGTAGGATATAGAGTGTAGAGTGTAGGGTATAGAGTGTAGGGTATAGAGTGTAGGGTATAGAGTGTAGAGTGTAGGGTATAGAGTGTAGGGTATAGAGTGTAGGGTATAGAGTGTAGGGTATAGAGTGTAGGGTGTAGAGTGTAGGGTATAGAGTGTAGGGTATAGAGTGTAGGGTATAGAGTGTAGGGTGTAGAGTGTATGGTATAGAGTGCAGGGTATAGAATGTATGGTATAGAGTGTAGAGTGTAGGATATAGAGTGTCGGGTATAGAGTGTAGAGTGTAGGGATTAGAGTGTAGGGTATAGAGTGTAGGGTATAGAGTGTAGAGTGTAGGGTAGAGAGTGTAGGATATAGAGTGTAGAGTGTAGGGTATAGAGTGTAGGGTATAGAGTGTAGGGTATAGAGTGTAGGGTTTAGAGTGTAGAGTGTAGGGTATAGAGTGTAGGGTATAGAGTGTATGGTATAGAGTGTAGGGTATAGAGTGTAGGGTGTAGAGTGTAGGGTATAGAGTGTAGGGTATAGAGTGTAGGGTATAGAGTGTAGGGTATAGAGTGTAGGGTGTAGAGTGTAGGGTATAGAGTGTATGGTATAGAGTGTAGGGTATAGAATGTATGGTATAGAGTGTAGAGTGTAGGATATAGAGTGTAGGGTATAGAGTGTAGAGTGTAGGGTATAGAGTGTAGGGTATAGAGTGTAGAGTGTAGGGATTAGAGTGTAGGGTATAGAGTGTAGGGTATAGAGTGTACAGTGTAGGGTAGATAGTGTAGGATATAGAGTGTAGAGTGTAGGGTATAGAGTGTAGGGTATAGAGTGTAGGGTATAGAGTGTAGGGTATAGAGTGTAGAGTGTAGGGCATAGAGTGTAAGGTATAGAGTGTAGGGTATAGAATGTAGAGTGTAGGGTATAGAGTGTAGGGTATAGAGTGTAGGGTATAGAGTGTAGGGCATAGAGTGTAGGGTAAAGAGTGTAGGGTGTAGAGTGTAGGGTATAGAGTGTAGGGTATAGAGTGTAGAGTGTAGGGTATAGAGTGTAGGGTATAAAGTGTAGGGTATAGAGTGTAGGGTATAGAGTGTAGGGTATAGAGTGTAGAGTGTAGGGTATAGCGTGTAGAGTGTCGGGTATAGAGTGTAGGGTATAGAGTGTAGGGTATAGAGTGTAGGGTATAGAGTGTAGAGTGTAGGGTATATAGTGTAGAGTGTAGGGTATAGAGTGTATGGTATAGAGTGTAGGGTATAGAGTGTAGGGTGTAGAGTGTTGGGTATAGAGTGTAGGGTATAGAGTGTAGGGTATAGAGTGTAGGGTATAGAGGGTAGGGAATAGAGTGTAGAGTGTAAGGTATAGAGTGTAGAGTGTAGGGTATAGAGTGTAGGGTATAGAGTGTAGAGTGTAGGGATTAGAGTGTAGGGTATAGAGTGTAGGGTATAGAGTGTAGTGTATAGAGTGTAGGGAATGGAGTGTGGAGTGTAAGGTATAGAGTGTAGAGTGTAGGGTATAGACTGTAGGGTATAGAGTGTAGGGTATAGAGTGTAGGGTATAGATTGTAGAGTATAGGCTATAGAGTGTAGGGTATAGAGTGTAGAGTGTAGGGTATAGAGTGTAGGGTATAGAGTGTAGGGTATAGAGTGTAGAGTGTAGGGTATAGTGTGTAGGGTATAGAGTGCAGGGTGTAGAGTGTAGGGTATAGAGTGTAGGGTATAGAGTGTAGAGTGTAGGGTATAGAGTGTATGCTATAGAGTGTATGGTGTAGAGTGTATGGTATAGAGTGTAGGGTATACAGTGTAGAGTGTATGGTATAGAGTGTAGGGTGTAGAGTGTAGGGTATAGAGTGTATGTTATAGAGTGTAGGGTATAGAGTGTAGGGTAGAGAGTGTAGAGTGTAGGGTATAGAGTGTAGGGTATAGAGTGTAGGGTATAGAGTGTAGAGTGTAGGGATTAGAGTGTAGGGTATAGAGTGTAGTGTGTAGAGTGTAGGGTATAGAGTGTAGAGTGTAGGGTATAGAGTGTATGGTATAGAGTGTAGGGTATAGAGTGTAGGGTGTAGAGTGTAGGGTATAGAGTGTAGGGTATAGAGTGTAGGGTATAGAGTGTATGGTATAGAGTGTAGGGAATAGAGTGTAGAGTGTAAGGTATAGAGTGTAGAGTGTAGGGTATAGAGTGTAGGGTATAGACTGTAGGGTATAAAGTGTAGGGTATAGATTGTAGGCTATAGAGTGTAGGGTATAGAGTGTAGGGTATAGAGTGTAGGGTATAGAGTGTAGGGTATAGAGTGTAGGGTATAGAGTGTAGAGTGTAGGGTATAGTGTGTAGGGTATAGAGTGCAGGGTGTAGAGTGTAGGGTATAGAGTGTAGGGTATAGAGTGTAGAGTGTAGGGTATAGAGTGTATGCTATAGAGTGTATGGTGTAGAGTGTATGGTATAGAGTGTAGGGTATAGAGTGTAGAGTGTAGGGTATAGAGTGTATGCTATAGAGTGTATGGTGTAGAGTGTATGGTATAGAGTGTAGGGTATACAGTGTAGAGTGTATGGTATAGAGTGTAGGGTGTAGAGTGTAGGGTATAGAGTGTATGTTATAGAGTGTAGGGTATAGAGTGTAGGGTAGAGAGTGTAGAGTGTAGGGTATAGAGTGTAGGGTATAGAGTGTAGGGTATAGAGTGTAGAGTGTAGGGATTAGAGTGTAGGGTATAGAGTGTAGTGTGTAGAGTGTAGGGTATAGAGTGTAGAGTGTAGGGTATAGAGTGTATGGTATAGAGTGTAGGGTATAGAGTGTAGGGTGTAGAGTGTAGGGTATAGAGTGTAGGGTATAGAGTGTAGGGTATAGAGTGTATGGTATAGAGTGTAGGGAATAGAGTGTAGAGTGTAAGGTATAGAGTGTAGAGTGTAGGGTATAGAGTGTAGGGTATAGACTGTAGGGTATAAAGTGTAGGGTATAGATTGTAGGCTATAGAGTGTAGGGTATAGAGTGTAGGGTATAGAGTGTAGGGTATAGAGTGTAGGGTATAGAGTGTAGGGTATAGAGTGTAGAGTGTAGGGTATAGTGTGTAGGGTATAGAGTGCAGGGTGTAGAGTTTAGGGTATAGAGTGTAGGGTATAGAGTGTAGAGTGTAGGGTATAGAGTGTATGCTATAGAGTGTATGGTGTAGAGTGTATGGTATAGAGTGTAGGGTATAGAGTGTAGAGTGTAGGGTATAGAGTGTAGGGTATAGAGTGTATGTTATAGAGTGTAGGGTATAGAGTGTAGAGTGTAGGGTATAGAGTTTAGAGTGTAGGGTATAGAGTGTAGGGTATAGAGTGTAAGGTATAGAGTGTAGGGTGTAGAGTGTAGGGTATAGATTGTAGGGTATAGAGTGTAGGGTATAGAGTGTACGGTATAGAGTGTAGGGTATGGAGTGTATGGTATAGAGTGTAGGGTATAGAGTGTAAGGTATAGAGTGTAGGGTATAAAGTGTAGAGTGTAGGGTATAGAGTGTAGAGTGTAGGGTATAGAGTGTATGGTATAGAGTGTAGGGTATAGAGTGTAGGGTGTAGAGTGTTGGGTATAGAGTGTAGGGTATAGAGTGTAGGGTATAGAGTGTAGGGTATAGAGTGTAGGGAATAGAGTGTAGGGTATAGAGTGTAGAGTGTAGGGATTAGAGTGTAGGGTATAGAGTGTAGGGTATAGAGTGTAAGGTATAGAGTGTAGGGTATAGAGTGTAGAGTGTAGGGTATAGAGTGTAGAGTGTAGGGTATAGAGTGTAGGGTATAGAGTGTAGGGTATAGAGTGTAGGGTAGAGTCTGTAGAGTGTAGGGTATAGAGTGTAGAGTATAGAGTGTAGAGTGTAGGGATTAGAGTGTAGGGTATAGAGTGTAGGGTGTAGAGTGTAGGGTATAGAGTGTAGAGTGTAGTGTATAGAGTGTATGGTATAGAGTGTAGGGTGTAGAGAGTAGGGTATAGAGTGTAGGGTATAGAGTGTAGGGTATAGAGTGTAGGGAATAGAGTGTAGAGTGTAAGGTATAGAGTGTAGAGTGTAGGGTATAGAGTGTAGGGTATAGAGTGTAGAGTGAAGGGATTAGAGTGTAGGGTATAGAGTGTAGGGTGTAGAGTGTAGGGTATAGAGTGTAGAGTGTAGGGTATAGAGTGTATGGTATAGAGTGTAGGGTATAGAGTGTAGGGTGTAGAGTGTAGGGTATAGAGTGTAGGGTATAGAGTGTAGGGTATAGAGTGTAGGGTATAGAGTGTAGGGAATAGAGTGTAGAGTGTAAGGTATAGAGTGTAGAGTGTAGGGTATAGAGTGTAGGGTATAGACTGTAGGGTATAGAGTGTAGGGTATAGAGTGTAGGGTATAGATTGTAGAGTGTAGGCTATAGAGTTTAGGGTATAGAGTGTAGAGTGTAGGGTATAGAGTGTAGGGTATAGAGTGTAGGGTATAGAGTGTAGGGTATAGAGTGTAGAGTGTAGGGTATAGTGTGTACGGTATAGAGTGCAGGGTGTAGGGTATAGAGTGTAGGGTATAGAGTGTAGAGTGTAGGGTATAGAGTGTACGCTATAGAGTGTATGGTGTAGAGTGTATGGTATAGAGTGTAGGGTATAGATTGTAGAGTGTATGGTATAGAGTGTATGTTATAGAGTGTAGGGTATAGAGTGTAGTGTAGAGAGTGTATGTTATAGAGTGTAGGGTATAGAGTGTAGGGTAGAGAGTGTAGAGTGTAGGGTATAGAGTGTAGGGTAGGGTATAGAGTGTAGAGTGTCGGGATTAGAGTGTAGGGTATAGAGTGTGGGATGTAGAGTGTAGGGTATAGAGTGTAGAGTGTAGGGTATAGAGTGTATGGTATAGAGTGTAGGGTATAGAGTGTAGGGTGTAGAGTGTAGGGTATAGAGTGTAGGGAATAGAGTGTAGGGTATAGAGTGTAGGGTATAGAGTGTAGGGTGTAGAGTGTAGGGTATAGAGTGTATAGTATAGAGTGTAGAGTGTAGGGTATAGAGTGTAGGGTATAGAGTGTAGGGTATAGAGTGTAGGGTATAGAGTGTAGAGTGTAGGGTATAGCATGTAGAGTGTCGGGTATAGAGTGTAGGGTATAGAGTGTAGGGTATAGAGTGTAGGGTATAGAGTGTAGAGTGTAGGGTATAGAGTGTAGAGTGTAGGGTATAGAGTGTATGGTATAGAGTGTAGGGTATAGAGTGTAGGGCATAGAGTGTAGGGCATAGAGTGTAGGGTGTAGAGTGTAGGGTATAGAGTGTAGGGTATAGAGTGTAGAGTGTAGGGTATAGAGTGTAGGGTATAGAGTGTAGGGTATAGAGTGTAGGGTATAGAGTGTAGAGTGTAGGGTATAGCATGTAGAGTGTCGGGTATAGAGTGTAGGGTATAGAGTGTAGGGTATAGAGTGTAGGGTATAGAGTGTAGAGTGTAGGGTATAGAGTGTAGAGTGTAGGGTATAGAGTGTATGGTATAGAGTGTAGGGTATGGAGTGTAGGGTGTAGAGTGTTGGGTATAGAGTGTAGGGTATAGAGTGTAGGGTATAGAGTGTAGGGTATAGAGTGTAGGGAATAGAGTGTAGAGTGTAAGGTATAGAGTGTAGAGTGTAGGGTATAGAGTGTAGGGTATAGAGTGTAGAGTGTAGGGATTAGAGTGTAGGGTATAGAGTGTAGGGTATAGTGTGTAGGGTATAGAGTGTAGAGTGTAGGGTATAGAGTGTAGGGTATTGAGTTTAGGGTATAGATTGTAGGGTATAGAGTGTAGGGCATAGAGTGTAGGGTATAGAGTGTAGGGTATAGAGTGTAGAGTGTAGGGTATAGAGTGTAGGGTATAGAGTGTAGGGTAGAGAGTGTAGAGTGTAGGGATTAGAGTGTACGGTATATAGTGTAGGGTGTAGAGTGTAGGGCATAGAGTGTAGAGTGTAGGGTATAGAGTGTATGGTATAGAGTGTAGAGTATAGAGTGTAGGGTGTAGAGTGTAGGGTATAGAGTGTAGGGTATAGAGTGTAGGGTATAGAGTGTAGGGAATAGAGTGTTGAGTGTAAGGTACAGAGTGTAGAGTGTAGGGAATAGAGTGTAGAGTGTAGGGTATAGAGTGTAGGGTATAGAGTGTAGGGTATAGAGTGTAGGGTATACAGTGTAGGGTATAGAGTGTAGAGTGTAGGGTATAGAGTGTAGAGTGTAGGGTATAGAGTGTAGAGTGTAGGGCATAGAGTGTAGATTGTAGGGTATAGAGTGTAGGGTATAGAGTGTAGGGTATAGAGTGTAGAGTGTAGGGTATAGAGTGTAGAGTGTAGGGTATAGAGTGTAGGGTACAGAGTGTAGGGTATAGAGTGTAGGGTAGAGAGTGTAGAGTGTAGGGTATAGAGTGTAGGGTATAGAGTGTAGGGTATAGAGTGTAGAGTGTAGGGATTAGAGTGTAGGGTATAGAGTGTAGGGTGTGGAGTGTAGGGTATAGAGTGTAGAGTGTAGGGTATAGAGTGTATGGTATAGAGTGTAGGGTATAGAGTGTAGGGTGTAGAGTGTAGGGTATAGAGTGTAGGGTATAGAGTGTAGGGTATAGAGTGTAGGGTATAGAGTGTAGGGAATAGAGTGTAGAGTGTAAGGTATAGAGTGTAGAGTGTAGGGTATAGAGTGTAAGGTATAGAGTGTAGAGTGTAGGGATTAGAGTGTAGGGTATAGAGTGTAGGGTGTAGAGTGTAGGGTATAGAGTGTAGAGTGTAGGGTATAGAGTGTATGGTATAGAGTGTAGGGTATAGAGTCTAGGGTGTAGAGTGTAGGGTATAGAGTGTAGGGTATAGAGTGTAGGGTATAGAGTGTAGGGTATAGAGTGTAGGGAATAGAGTGTGGAGTGTAAGGTATAGAGTGTAGAGTGTAGGGTATAGAGTGTAGGGTATAGACTGTAGGGTATAGAGTGTAGGGTATAGAGTGTAGGGTATAGATTGTAGAGTGTAGGCTATAGAGTGTAGGGTATAGAGAGTAGAGTGTAGGGTATAGAGTGTAGGGTATAGAGTGTAGGGTATAGAGTGTAGGGTATAGAGTGTAGAGTGTAGGGTATAGTGTGTAGGGTATAGAGTGCAGGGTGTAGAGTGTAGGGTATAGAGTGTAGGGTATAGAGTGTAGAGTGTAGGGTATAGAGTGTATGCTATAGAGTGTATGGTGTAGAGTGTATGGTATAGAGTGTAGGGTATAGAGTGTAGAGTGTATGGTATAGAGTGTAGGGTGTAGAGTGTAGGGTATAGAGTGTATGTTATAGAGTGTAGGGTATAGAGTGTAAGGTAGAGAGTGTAGAGTGTAGGGTATAGAGTGTAGGGTATAGAGTGTAGGGTATAGAGTGTAGAGTGTAGGGATTAGAGTGTAGGGTATAGAGTGTAGTGTGTAGAGTGTAGGGTATAGAGTGTAGAGTGTAGGGTATAGAGTGTAGGGTATAGAGTGTAGGGTATAGAGTGTAGGGTATAGAGTGTAGAGTGTAGGGTATAGTGTGTAGGGTATAGAGTGCAGGGTGTAGAGTGTAGGGTATAGAGTGTAGGGTATAGAGTGTAGAGTGTAGGGTATAGAGTGTATGCTATAGAGTGTATGGTGTAGAGTGTATGGTATAGAGTGTAGGGTATAGAGTGTAGAGTGTATGGTATAGAGTGTAGGGTGTAGAGTGTAGGGTATAGAGTGTATGTTATAGAGTGTAGGGTATAGAGTGTAGGGTAGAGAGTGTAGAGTGTAGGGTATAGAGTGTAGGGTATAGAGTGTAGGGTATAGAGTGTAGAGTGTAGGGATTAGAGTGTAGGGTATAGAGTGTAGTGTGTAGGGTGTAGGGTATAGAGTGTAGAGTGTGGTGTATAGAGTGTATGGTATAGAGTGTAGGGTATAGAGTGTAGGGTGTAGAGTGTAGGGTATAGAGTGTAGGGTATAGAGTGTAGGGTATAGAGTGAAGGGAATAGAGTGTAGAGTGTAAGGTATAGAGTGTAGAGTATAGGGTATAGAGTGTAGGGTATAGAGTGTAGAGTGTAGGGATTAGAGTGTAGGGTATAGAGTGTAGGGTGTAGAGTGTAGGGTATAGAGTGTAGAGTGTAGGGTATAGAGTGTATGGTATAGAGTGTAGGGTATAGAGTGTAGGGTGTAGAGTGTAGGGTATAGAGTGTAGGGTATAGAGTGTAGGGTATAGAGTGTAAGGTATAGAGTGTAGGGAATAGAGTGTAGAGTGTAAGGTATAGAGTGTAGAGTGTAGGGTATAGAGTGTAGGGTATAGACTGTAGGGTATAGAGTGTAGGGTATAGAGTGTAGGGTATAGAGTGTAGGGTATAGAGTGTAGGGTATAGAGTGTAGGGTATAGAGTGTAGGGTATAGAGTGTAGAGTGTAGGGTATAGTGTGTAGGGTATAGAGTGCAGGGTGTAGAGTGTAGGGTATAGAGTGTAGGGTATAGAATGTAGAGTGTAGGGTATAGAGTGTATGCTATAGAGTGTATGGTGTAGAGTGTATGGTATAGAGTGTAGGGTATAGAGTGTAGAGTGTAGGGTATAGAGTGTAGGGTATAGAGTGTATGTTATAGAGTGTAGGGTATAGAGTGTAGAGTGTAGGGTATAGAGTGTAGGGTATAGAGTGTAAGGTATAGAGTGTAGGGTGTAGAGTGTAGGGTATAGATTGTAGGGTATAGAGTGTAGGGTATAGAGTGTACGGTATAGAGTGTAGGGTATGGAGTGTATGGTCTAGAGTGTAGGGTATAGAGTGTAGAGTGTAGGGTATAGAGTGTAGGGTATAGAGTGTAGGGTATAGAGTGTAGGGTATAGAGTGTAGGGTATAGAGTGTAGAGTGCAGGGTATAGAGTTTAGAGTGTAGGGTATAGAGTGTAGGGTATAGAGTGTAAGGTATAGAGTGTAGGGTGTAGAGTGTAGAGTATAGAGTGTAGGGTATAGGGTGTAGGGTATAGAGTGTAGGGTATAGAGTGTAGGGTACAGAGTGTATGGTATAGAGTGTAGGGTATAGAGTGTATGGTATAGAGTGTAGGGTATAGAGTGTAGGGTATAGAGTGTATGTTATAGAGTGTAGGGTATAGAGCGTAGAGTGTAGGGTATAGAGTGTAGAGTGTAGAGTGTAGGGTATAGAGTGTAGAGTGTAGGGTATAGAGTGTAGAGTGTAGGGTATAGAGTTTAGAGTGTAGGGTATAGAGTGTAAGGTATAGAGTGTAGGGTGTAGAGTGTAGGGTATAGATTGTAGGGTATAGAGTGTAGGGTATAGAGTGTACGGTATAGAGTGTAGGGTATGGAGTGTATGGTCTAGAGTGTAGGGTATAGAGTGTAGAGTGTAGGGTATAGAGTGTAGGGTATAGAGTGTAGGGTATAGAGTGTAAGGTGTAGAGTGTAGGGTATAGAGTGTAGGGTATAGAGTGTAGGGTATAGAGTGTAGGGTATAGAGTGTATGGTATAGAGTGTAGAGTGTAGGGTATAGAGTTTAGAGTGTAGGGTATAGAGTGTAAGGTATAGAGTGTAGGGTGTAGAGTGTAGGGTATAGAGTGTAGGGTAAAGAGTGTATGGTATAGAGTGTACGGTATAGAGTGTAGGGTATAGAGTGTATGGTATAGAGTGTAGGGTATAGAGTGTAGGGTATAGAGTGTAGGGTATAGAGTGTATGGTATAGATTGTAGGGTATAGAGTGTAGGGTGTAGAGTGTATGTTATAGAGTGTAGGGTATAGAGTGTAGGGTATAGAGTTTAGAGTGTAGGGTATAGAGAGTAGGGTATAGAGTGTAAGGTATAGAGTGTAGGGTGTAGAGTGTAGGGTATAGAGTGTAGGGCATAGGGTGTAGGGTATAGAGTGTAGGGTATAGAGTGTAGAGTGTAGGGTATAGAGTGTAGGGTATAGAGTGTAGGGTATAGAGTGTAGAGTGTAGGGTATAGAGTGTAGGGTATTGAGTGTAGGGTATAGAGTGTAGGGTATAGAGTGTAGGGTATAGAGTGTAGAGTTTAGGGTATAGAGTGTAGAGTGTAGGGTATAGAGTGTAGGGTATAGAGTGTAGGGTATAGAGTGTAGGGTAGAGAGTGTAGAGTGTAGGATATAGAGTGTAGGGTATAGAGTGTAGGGTATAGAGTGTAGAGTGTAGGGATTAAAGTGTAGGGTATAGAGTGTAGGGTGTAGAGTGTAGGGTATAGAGTGTAGAGTGTAGGGTATAGAGTGTATGATATAGAGTGTAGGGTATAGAGTGTAGGGTGTAGAGTGTAGGGTATAGAGTGTTGGGCATAGAGTGTAGGGTATAGAGTGTAGGGTATAGAGTGTAGAGTGTAGGGTATAGAGTGTATGGTATAGAGTGTAGGGTATAGAGTGTAGGGTATAGAGTGTAGGGCAAAGAGTGTAGGGTATAGAGTGTAGGGTATAGAGTGTAGGGTATAGAGTGTAGGGTATGGAGTGTAGGGTATATAGTGTAGAGTGTAGGGTATAGAGTGTAGGGTATAGAGTGTAGGGCAAAGAGTGTAGGGTATAGAGTGTAGGGTATAGAGTGTAGGGTATAGAGTGTAGGGTATAGAGTGTAGGGTATATAGTGTAGAGTGTAGGGTATAGAGTGTAGGGTATAGAGTGTAGGGTATAGAGTGTAGGGTATATAGTGTAGAGTGTAGGGTATAGAGTGTAGGGTATAGAGTGTAGGGTATAGAGTGTAGGGTATAGAGTGCAGGGTATAGAGTGTAGAGTGTAGGGTATAGAGTGTAGAGTGTAGGGTATAGAGTGTAGGGTATAGAGTGTAGGGTATAGAGTGTAGGGTATAGAGTGTAGAGTGTAGGGTATAGAGTGTAGGGTATAGAGTGTAGGGAGTAGAGTGTAGGGTATAGAGTGTAGGGTTCAGAGTGTAGGGTATAGAGTGTAGGGTATAGAGTGTATGGTATAGAGTGTAGGGTATAGAGTGTAGGGTATAGAGTGTAGGGTATAGAGTGTAGGGTATAGAGTGTAGAGTGTAGGGTATAGAGTGTAGGGTATAGAGTGTATGGTATAGAGTGTAGGGTATAGAGTGTAGGGTATAGAGTGTAGGGTATAGAGTGTAGGGTATAGAGTGTAGAGTGTCGGGATTAGAGTGTAGGGTATAGAGTGTAGGATGTAGAGTGTAGGGTATAGAGTGTAGAGTGTAGGGTATAGAGTGTATGGTATAGAGTGTAGGGTATAGAGTGTAGGGTGTAGAGTGTAGGGTATAGAGTGTAGGGTATAGAGTGTATGGTATAGAGTGTAGGGAATAGAGTGTAGAGTGTAAGGTATAGAGTGTAGAGTGTAGGGTATAGAGTGTAGGGTATAGACTGTAGGGTATAGAGTGTAGGGTATAGAGTGTAGGGTATAGATTGTAGAGTGTAGGCTATAGAGTGTAGGGAATAGAGTGTAGAGTGTAGGGTATAGAGTGTAGGGTATAGAGTGTAGGGTATAGAGTGTAGGGTATAGAGTGTAGGGCATAGAGTGTAGGGTATAGAGTGTAGGGTATAGAGTGTAGGGTATAGAGTGTAGGGTATAGAGTGTAGAGTGTAGGGCATCGAGTGTAGAGTGTAGGGTATAGAGTGTAGGGCATAGAGTGTAGGGTATAGAGTGTAGAGTGTAGGGTATAGAGTGTAGAGTGTAGGGTATAGAGTGTAGGGTATAGAGTGTAGGGTAGAGAGTGTAGGGTAGAGAGTGTAGAGTGTAGGGTATAGAGTGTAGGGTATAGAGTGTAGGGTATAGATTGTAGAGTGTAGGGATTATAGTGTAGTGTATAGAGTGTAGGGTGTAGAGTGTAGGGTATAGAGTGTAGAGTGTAGGGTATAGAGTGTATGGTATAGAGTGTAGGGTATAGAGTGTGGGGTGTAGAGTGTAGGGTATAGAGTGTAGGGTACAGAGTGTAGGGAATAGAGTGTAGAGTGTAAGGTATAGAGTGTAGAGTGTAGGGCATAGAGTGTAGAGTGTAGGGTATAGAGTGTAGGGTATAGAGTGTAGGGTATAGAGTGTAGGGTATAGAGTGTAGGGTATAGAGTGTAGAGTGTAGGGTATAGAGTGTAGAGTGTAGGGTATAGAGTGTAGAGTGTAGGGTATAGAGTGTAGGGTATAGAGTGTAGGGTATAGAGTGTAGGGTATAGAGTGTAGAGTGTAGGGTATAGAGTGTAGAGTGTAGGGTATAGAGTGTAGGGTATAGTGTGCAGGGTATAGAGTGTAGGGTAGAGAGTGTAGAGTGTAGGGTATAGAGTGTAGGGTATAGAGTGTAGGGTATAGAGTGTAGAGTGTAGGGATTAGAGTGTAGGGTATAGAGTGTAGGGTATAGAGTGTAGGGTGTAGAGTGTAGGGTATAGAGTGTAGGGTATAGAGTGTAGGGTATAGAGTGTAGGGAATAGAGTGTAGAGTGTAAGGTATAGAGTGTAGAGTGTATGGTATAGAGTGTAAGGTATAGAGTGTAGAGTGTAGGGATTAGAGTGTAGGGTATAGAGTGTAGGGTGTAGAGTGTAGGGTATAGAGTGTAGAGTGTATGGTATAGAGTGTAGGGTATAGAGTGTAGGGTGTAGAGTGTAGAGTGTAGAGTGTAGGGTATAGAGTGTAGGGTATAGACTGTAGGGTATAGAGTGTAGGGTATAGAGTGTAGGGTATAGAGTGTAGGGTATAGATTGTAGAGTGTAGGCTATAGAGTGTAGGGTATAGAGAGTAGAGTGTAGGGTATAGAGTGTAGGGTATAGAGTGTAGGGTATAGAGTGTAGGGTATAGAGTGTAGAGTGTAGGGTATAGTGTGTAGGGTATAGAGTGCAGGGTGTAGAGTGTAGGGTATAGAGTGTAGGGTATAGAGTGTAGAGTGTAGGGTATAGAGTGTATGCTATAGAGTGTATGGTGTAGAGTGTATGGTATAGAGTGTAGGGTATAGAGTGTAGAGTGTATGGTATAGAGTGTAGGGTGTAGAGTGTAGGGTATAGAGTGTATGTTATAGAGTGTAGGGTATAGAGTGTAGGGTAGAGAGTGTAGAGTGTAGGGTATAGAGTGTAGGGTATAGAGTGTAGGGTATAGAGTGTAGAGTGTAGGGATTAGAGTGTAGGGTATAGAGTGTAGTGTGTAGAGTGTAGGGTATAGAGTGTAGAGTGTAGGGTATAGAGTGTAGGGTATAGAGTGTAGGGTATAGAGTGTAGGGTATAGAGTGTAGAGTGTAGGGTATAGTGTGTAGGGTATAGAGTGCAGGGTGTAGAGTGTAGGGTATAGAGTGTAGGGTATAGAGTGTAGAGTGTAGGGTATAGAGTGTATGCTATAGAGTGTATGGTGTAGAGTGTATGGTATAGAGTGTAGGGTATAGAGTGTAGAGTGTATGGTATAGAGTGTAGGGTGTAGAGTGTAGGGTATAGAGTGTATGTTATAGAGTGTAGGGTATAGAGTGTAGGGTAGAGAGTGTAGAGTGTAGGGTATAGAGTGTAGGGTATAGAGTGTAGGGTATAGAGTGTAGAGTGTAGGGATTAGAGTGTAGGGTATAGAGTGTAGTGTGTAGAGTGTAGGGTATAGAGTGTAGAGTGTAGGGTATAGAGTGTATGGTATAGAGTGTAGGGTATAGAGTGTAGGGTGTAGAGTGTAGGGTATAGAGTGTAGGGTATAGAGTGTAGGGTATAGAGTGTAGGGAATAGAGTGTAGAGTGTAAGGTATAGAGTGTAGAGTATAGGGTATAGAGTGTAGGGTATAGAGTGTAGAGTGTAGGGTATAGAGTGTAGAGTGTAGGGTATAGAGTGTAGGGTATAGAGTGTAGGGTATAGAGTGTAGGGTATAGAGTGTAGAGTGTAGGGTATAGAGTGTAGGGTATAGAGTGTAGGGAGTAGAGTGTAGGGTATAGAGTGTAGGGTTCAGAGTGTAGGGTATAGAGTGTAGGGTATAGAGTGTATGGTATAGAGTGTAGGGTATAGAGTGTAGGGTATAGAGTGTAGGGTATAGAGTGTAGGGTATAGAGTGTAGAGTGTAGGGTATAGAGTGTAGGGTATAGAGTGTATGGTATAGAGTGTAGGGTATAGAGTGTAGGGTATAGAGTGTAGGGTATAGAGTGTAGGGTATAGAGTGTAGAGTGTCGGGATTAGAGTGTAGGGTATAGAGTGTAGGATGTAGAGTGTAGGGTATAGAGTGTAGAGTGTAGGGTATAGAGTGTATGGTATAGAGTGTAGGGTATAGAGTGTAGGGTGTAGAGTGTAGGGTATAGAGTGTAGGGTATAGAGTGTATGGTATAGAGTGTAGGGAATAGAGTGTAGAGTGTAAGGTATAGAGTGTAGAGTGTAGGGTATAGAGTGTAGGGTATAGACTGTAGGGTATAGAGTGTAGGGTATAGAGAGTAGGGTATAGATTGTAGAGTGTAGGCTATAGAGTGTAGGGAATAGAGTGTAGAGTGTAGGGTATAGAGTGTAGGGTATAGAGTGTAGGGTATAGAGTGTAGGGCATAGAGTGTAGGGTATAGAGTGTAGGGTATAGAGTGTAGGGTATAGAGTGTAGAGTGTAGGGCATCGAGTGTAGAGTGTAGGGTATAGAGTGTAGGGCATAGAGTGTAGGGTATAGAGTGTAGAGTGTAGGGTATAGAGTGTAGAGTGTAGGGTATAGAGTGTAGGGTATAGAGTGTAGGGTAGAGAGTGTAGGGTAGAGAGTGTAGAGTGTAGGGTATAGAGTGTAGGGTATAGAGTGTAGGGTATAGATTGTAGAGTGTAGGGATTATAGTGTAGTGTATAGAGTGTAGGGTGTAGAGTGTAGGGTATAGAGTGTAGAGTGTAGGGTATAGAGTGTATGGTATAGAGTGTAGGGTATAGAGTGTGGGGTGTAGAGTGTAGGGTATAGAGTGTAGGGTACAGAGTGTAGGGAATAGAGTGTAGAGTGTAAGGTATAGAGTGTAGAGTGTAGGGCATAGAGTGTAGAGTGTAGGGTATAGAGTGTAGGGTATAGAGTGTAGGGTATAGAGTGTAAGGTATAGAGTGTAGGGTGTAGAGTGTAGGGTATAGATTGTAGGGTATAGAGTGTAGGGTATAGAGTGTACGGTATAGAGTGTAGGGTATGGAGTGTATGGTATAGAGTGTAGGGTATAGAGTGTAGTGTGTAGAGTGTAGGGTATAGAGTGTAGAGTGTAGGGTATAGAGTGTAGGGTATAGAGTGTAGGGTATAGAGTGTAGGGTATAGAGTGTAGAGTGTAGGGTATAGTGTGTAGGGTATAGAGTGCAGGGTGTAGAGTGTAGGGTATAGAGTGTAGGGTATAGAGTGTAGAGTGTAGGGTATAGAGTGTATGCTATAGAGTGTATGGTGTAGAGTGTATGGTATAGAGTGTAGGGTATAGAGTGTAGAGTGTATGGTATAGAGTGTAGGGTGTAGAGTGTTTGGTATAGAGTGTATGTTATAGAGTGTAGGGTATAGAGTGTAGGGTATAGAGTGTAGAGTGTAGGGATTAGAGTGTAGGGTATAGAGTGTAGTGTGTAGAGTGTAGGGTATAGAGTGTAGAGTGTAGGGTATAGAGTGTAGGGTATAGAGTGTAGGGTATAGAGTGTAGGGTATAGAGTGTAGAGTGTAGGGTATAGTGTGTAGGGTATAGAGTGCAGGGTGTAGAGTGTAGGGTATAGAGTGTAGGGTATAGAGTGTAGAGTGTAGGGTATAGAGTGTATGCTATAGAGTGTATGGTGTAGAGTGTATGGTATAGAGTGTAGGGTATAGAGTGTAGAGTGTATGGTATAGAGTGTAGGGTGTAGAGTGTAGGGTATAGAGTGTATGTTATAGAGTGTAGGGTATAGAGTGTAGGGTAGAGAGTGTAGAGTGTAGGGTATAGAGTGTAGGGTATAGAGTGTAGGGTATAGAGTGTAGAGTGTAGGGATTAGAGTGTAGGGTATAGAGTGTAGTGTGTAGAGTGTAGGGTATAGAGTGTAGAGTGTAGGGTATAGAGTGTATGGTATAGAGTGTAGGGTATAGAGTGTAGGGTGTAGAGTGTAGGGTATAGAGTGTAGGGTATAGAGTGTAGGGTATAGAGTGTAGGGAATAGAGTGTAGAGTGTAAGGTATAGAGTGTAGAGTATAGGGTATAGAGTGTAGGGTATAGAGTGTAGAGTGTAGGGTATAGAGTGTAGAGTGTAGGGTATAGAGTGTAGGGTATAGAGTGTAGGGTATAGAGTGTAGGGTATAGAGTGTAGAGTGTAGGGTATAGAGTGTAGGGTATAGAGTGTAGGGAGTAGAGTGTAGGGTATGGAGTGTAGGGTTCAGAGTGTAGGGTATAGAGTGTAGGGTATAGAGTGTATGGTATAGAGTGTAGGGTATAGAGTGTAGGGTATAGAGTGTAGGGTATAGAGTGTAGGGTATAGAGTGTAGAGTGTAGGGTATAGAGTGTAGGGTATAGAGTGTATGGTATAGAGTGTAGGGTATAGAGTGTAGGGTATAGAGTGTAGGGTATAGAGTGTAGGGTATAGAGTGTAGAGTGTCGGGATTAGAGTGTAGGGTATAGAGTGTAGGATGTAGAGTGTAGGGTATAGAGTGTAGAGTGTAGGGTATAGAGTGTATGGTATAGAGTGTAGGGTATAGAGTGTAGGGTGTAGAGTGTAGGGTATAGAGTGTAGGGTATAGAGTGTATGGTATAGAGTGTAGGGAATAGAGTGTAGAGTGTAAGGTATAGAGTGTAGAGTGTAGGGTATAGAGTGTAGGGTATAGACTGTAGGGTATAGAGTGTAGGGTATAGAGTGTAGGGTATAGATTGTAGAGTGTAGGCTATAGAGTGTAGGGAATAGAGTGTAGAGTGTAGGGTATAGAGTGTAGGGTATAGAGTGTAGGGTATAGAGTGTAGGGCATAGAGTGTAGGGTATAGAGTGTGGGGTATAGAGTGTAGGGTATAGAGTGTAGAGTGTAGGGCATCGAGTGTAGAGTGTAGGGTATAGAGTGTAGGGCATAGAGTGTAGGGTATAGAGTGTAGAGTGTAGGGTATAGAGTGTAGAGTGTAGGGTATAGAGTGTAGGGTATAGAGTGTAGGGTAGAGAGTGTAGGGCAGAGAGTGTAGAGTGTAGGGTATAGAGTGTAGGGTATAGAGTGTAGGGTATAGATTGTAGAGTGTAGGGATTATAGTGTAGTGTATAGAGTGTAGGGTGTAGAGTGTAGGGTATAGAGTGTAGAGTGTAGGGTATAGAGTGTATGGTATAGAGTGTAGGGTATAGAGTGTGGGGTGTAGAGTGTAGGGTATAGAGTGTAGGGTACAGAGTGTAGGGAATAGAGTGTAGAGTGTAAGGTATAGAGTGTAGAGTGTAGGGCATAGAGTGTAGAGTGTAGGGTATAGAGTGTAGGGTATAGAGTGTAGGGTATAGAGTGTAAGGTATAGAGTGTAGGGTGTAGAGTGTAGGGTATAGATTGTAGGGTATAGAGTGTAGGGTATAGAGTGTACGGTATAGAGTGTAGGGTATGGAGTGTATGGTATAGAGTGTAGGGTATAGAGTGTAGGGTATAGAGTGTAGGGTATAAAGTGTAGAGTGTAGGGTATAGAGTGTAGAGTGTAGGGTATAGAGTGTATGGTATAGAGTGTAGGGTATAGAGTGTAGGGTGTAGAGTGTTGGGTATAGAGTGTAGGGTATAGAGTGTAGGGTATAGAGTGTAGGGTATAGAGTGTAGGGAATAGAGTGTAGGGTATAGAGTGTAGAGTGTAGGGATTAGAGTGTAGGGTATAGAGTGTAGGGTATAGAGTGTAAGGTATAGAGTGTAGGGTATAGAGTGTAGAGTGTAGGGTATAGAGTGTAGAGTGTAGGGTATAGAGTGTAGGGTATAGAGTGTAGGGTATAGAGTGTAGGGTAGAGTCTGTAAAGTGTAGGGTATAGAGTGTAGGGTATAGAGTGTAGAGTATAGAGTGTAGAGTGTAGGGATTAGAGTGTAGGGTATAGAGTGTAGGGTGTAGAGTGTAGGGTATAGAGTGTAGAGTGTAGTGTATAGAGTGTATGGTATAGAGTGTAGGGTGTAGAGAGTAGGGTATAGAGTGTAGGGTATAGAGTGTAGGGTATAGAGTGTAGGGAATAGAGTGTAGAGTGTAAGGTATAGAGTGTAGAGTGTAGGGTATAGAGTGTAGGGTATAGAGTGTAGAGTGAAGGGATTAGAGTGTAGGGTATAGAGTGTAGGGTGTAGAGTGTAGGGTATAGAGTGTAGAGTGTAGGGTATAGAGTGTATGGTATAGAGTGTAGGGTATAGAGTGTAGGGTGTAGAGTGTAGGGTATAGAGTGTAGGGTATAGAGTGTAGGGTATAGAGTGTAGGGTATAGAGTGTAGGGAATAGAGTGTAGAGTGTAAGGTATAGAGTGTAGAGTGTAGGGTATAGAGTGTAGGGTATAGACTGTAGGGTATAGAGTGTAGGGTATAGAGTGTAGGGTATAGATTGTAGAGTGTAGGCTATAGAGTGTAGGGTATAGAGTGTAGAGTGTAGGGTATAGAGTGTAGGGTATAGAGTGTAGGGTATAGAGTGTAGGGTATAGAGTGTAGAGTGTAGGGTATAGTGTGTACGGTATAGAGTGCAGGGTGTAGAGTGTAGGGTATAGAGTGTAGGGTATAGAGTGTAGAGTGTAGGGTATAGAGTGTACGCTATAGAGTGTATGGTGTAGAGTGTATGGTATAGAGTGTAGGGTATAGATTGTAGAGTGTATGGTATAGAGTGTATGTTATAGAGTGTAGGGTATAGAGTGTAGGGTAGAGAGTGTATGTTATAGAGTGTAGGGTATAGAGTGTAGGGTAGAGAGTGTAGAGTGTAGGGTATAGAGTGTAGGGTAGGGTATAGAGTGTAGAGTGTCGGGATTAGAGTGTAGGGTATAGAGTGTGGGATGTAGAGTGTAGGGTATAGAGTGTAGAGTGTAGGGTATAGAGTGTATGGTATAGAGTGTAGGGTATAGAGTGTAGGGTGTAGAGTGTAGGGTATAGAGTGTAGGGAATAGAGTGTAGGGTATAGAGTGTAGGGTATAGAGTGTAGGGTGTAGAGTGTAGGGTATAGAGTGTATAGTATAGAGTGTAGGGTATAGAATGTATGGTATAGAGTGTAGAGTGTAGGATATAGAGTGTAGGGTATAGAGTGTAGAGTGTAGGGTATAGAGTGTAGAGTGTAGGGATTAGAGTGTAGGGTATAGAGTGTAGGGTATAGAGTGTAAAGTGTAGGGTAGAGAGTGTAGGATATAGAGTGTAGAGTGTATGGTATAGAGTGTAGGGTATAGAGTGTAGGGTATAGAGTGTAGGGTATAGAGTGTAGGGTATAGAGTGTAGGGCATAGAGTGTAGGGCATAGAGTGTAGGGTGTAGAGTGTAGGGTATAGAGTGTAGGGTATAGAGTGTAGAGTGTAGGGTATAGAGTGTAGGGTATAGAGTGTAGGGTATAGAGTGTAGGGTATAGAGTGTAGGGTATAGAGTGTAGAGTGTAGGGTATAGCATGTAGAGTGTCGGGTATAGAGTGTAGGGTATAGAGTGTAGGGTATAGAGTGTAGGGTATAGAGTGTAGAGTGTAGGGTATAGAGTGTAGAGTGTAGGGTATAAAGTGTATGGTATAGAGTGTAGGGTATAGAGTGTAGGGTGTAGAGTGTTGGGTATAGAGTGTAGGGTATAGAGTGTAGGGTATAGAGTGTAGGGTATAGAGTGTAGGGAATAGAGTGTAGAGTGTAAGGTATAGAGTGTAGAGTGTAGGGTATAGAGTGTAGGGTATAGAGTGTAGAGTGTAGGGATTAGAGTGTAGGGTATGGAGTGTAGGGTATAGTGTGTAGGGTATAGAGTGTAGAGTGTAGGGTATAGAGTGTAGGGTATTGAGTTTAGGGTATAGATTGTAGGGTATAGAGTGTAGGGCATAGAGTGTAGGGTATAGAGTGTAGGGTATAGAGTGTAGAGTGTAGGGTATAGAGTGTAGGGTATAGAGTGTAGGGTAGAGAGTGTAGAGTGTAGGGATTAGAGTGTACGGTATAGAGTGTAGGGTGTAGAGTGTAGGGCATAGAGTGTAGAGTGTAGGGTATAGATTGTATGGTATAGAGTGTAGAGTATAGAGTGTAGGGTGTAGAGTGTAGGGTATAGAGTGTAGGGTATAGAGTGTAGGGTATAGAGTGTAGGGAATAGAGTGTTGAGTGTAAGGTACAGAGTGTAGAGTGTAGGGAATAGAGTGTAGAGTGTAGGGTATAGAGTGTAGGGTATAGAGTGTAGGGTATAGAGTGTAGGGTATACAGTGTAGGGTATAGAGTGTAGAGTGTAGGGTATAGAGTGTAGAGTGTAGGGTATAGAGTGTAGAGTGTAGGGCATAGAGTGTAGAGTGTAGGGTATAGAGTGTAGAGTGTAGGGTATAGAGTGTAGGGTACAGAGTGTAGGGTATAGAGTGTAGGGTAGAGAGTGTAGAGTGTAGGGTATAGAGTGTAGGGTATAGAGTGTAGGGTATAGAGTGTAGAGTGTAGGGATTAGAGTGTAGGGTATAGAGTGTAGGGTGTGGAGTGTAGGGTATAGAGTGTAGAGTGTAGGGTATAGAGTGTATGGTATAGAGTGTAGGGTATAGAGTGTAGGGTGTAGAGTGTAGGGTATAGAGTGTAGGGTATAGAGTGTAGGGTATAGAGTGTAGGGTATAGAGTGTAGGGAATAGAGTGTAGAGTGTAAGGTATAGAGTGTAGAGTGTAGGGTATAGAGTGTAAGGTATAGAGTGTAGAGTGTAGGGATTAGAGTGTAGGGTATAGAGTGTAGGGTGTAGAGTGTAGGGTATAGAGTGTAGAGTGTAGGGTATAGAGTGTATGGTATAGAGTGTAGGGTATAGAGTCTAGGGTGTAGAGTGTAGGGTATAGAGTGTAGGGTATAGAGTGTAGGGTATAGAGTGTAGGGTATAGAGTGTAGGGAATAGAGTGTGGAGTGTAAGGTATAGAGTGTAGAGTGTAGGGTATAGAGTGTAGGGTATAGACTGTAGGGTATAGAGTGTAGGGTATAGAGTGTAGGGTATAGATTGTAGAGTGTAGGCTATAGAGTGTAGGGTATAGAGAGTAGAGTGTAGGGTATAGAGTGTAGGGTATAGAGTGTAGGGTATAGAGTGTAGGGTATAGAGTGTAGAGTGTAGGGTATAGTGTGTAGGGTATAGAGTGCAGGGTGTAGAGTGTAGGGTATAGAGTGTAGGGTATAGAGTGTAGAGTGTAGGGTATAGAGTGTATGCTATAGAGTGTATGGTGTAGAGTGTATGGTATAGAGTGTAGGGTATAGAGTGTAGAGTGTATGGTATAGAGTGTAGGGTGTAGAGTGTAGGGTATAGAGTGTATGTTATAGAGTGTAGGGTATAGAGTGTAGGGTAGAGAGTGTAGAGTGTAGGGTATAGAGTGTAGGGTATAGAGTGTAGGGTATAGAGTGTAGAGTGTAGGGATTAGAGTGTAGGGTATAGAGTGTAGTGTGTAGAGTGTAGGGTATAGAGTGTAGAGTGTAGGGTATAGAGTGTAGGGTATAGAGTGTAGGGTATAGAGTGTAGGGTATAGAGTGTAGAGTGTAGGGTATAGTGTGTAGGGTATAGAGTGCAGGGTGTAGAGTGTAGGGTATAGAGTGTAGGGTATAGAGTGTAGAGTGTAGGGTATAGAGTGTATGCTATAGAGTGTATGGTGTAGAGTGTATGGTATAGAGTGTAGGGTATAGAGTGTAGAGTGTATGGTATAGAGTGTAGGGTGTAGAGTGTAGGGTATAGAGTGTATGTTATAGAGTGTAGGGTATAGAGTGTAGGGTAGAGAGTGTAGAGTGTAGGGTATAGAGTGTAGGGTATAGAGTGTAGGGTATAGAGTGTAGAGTGTAGGGATTAGAGTGTAGGGTATAGAGTGTAGTGTGTAGAGTGTAGGGTATAGAGTGTAGAGTGTAGGGTATAGAGTGTATGGTATAGAGTGTAGGGTATAGAGTGTAGGGTGTAGAGTGTAGGGTATAGAGTGTAGGGTATAGAGTGTAGGGTATAGAGTGTAGGGAACAGAGTGTAGAGTGTAAGGTATAGAGTGTAGAGTATAGGGCATAGAGTGTAGGGTATAGAGTGTAGAGTGTAGGGTATAGAGTGTAGAGTGTAGGGTATAGAGTGTAGGGTATAGAGTGTAGGGTATAGAGTGTAGGGTATAGAGTGTAGAGTGTAGGGTATAGAGTGTAGGGTATAGAGTGTAGGGAGTAGAGTGTAGGGTATAGAGTGTAGGGTTCAGAGTGTAGGGTATAGAGTGTAGGGTATAGAGTGTATGGTATAGAGTGTAGGGTATAGAGTGTAGGGTATAGAGTGTAGGGTATAGAGTGTAGGGTATAGAGTGTAGAGTGTAGGGTATAGAGTGTAGGGTAGAGAGTGTATGGTATAGAGTGTAGGGTATAGAGTGTAGGGTATAGAGTGTAGGGTATAGAGTGTAGGGTATAGAGTGTAGAGTGTCGGGATTAGAGTGTAGGGTATAGAGTGTAGGATGTAGAGTGTAGGGTATAGAGTGTAGAGTGTAGGGTATAGAGTGTATGGTATAGAGTGTAGGGTATAGAGTGTAGGGTGTAGAGTGTAGGGTATAGAGTGTAGGGTATAGAGTGTATGGTATAGAGTGTAGGGAATAGAGTGTAGAGTGTAAGGTATAGAGTGTAGAGTGTAGGGTATAGAGTGTAGGGTATAGACTGTAGGGTATAGAGTGTAGGGTATAGAGTGTAGGGTATAGATTGTAGAGTGTAGGCTATAGAGTGTAGGGAATAGAGTGTAGAGTGTAGGGTATAGAGTGTAGGGTATAGAGTGTAGGGTATAGAGTGTAGGGCATAGAGTGTAGGGTATAGAGTGTAGGGTATAGAGTGTAGGGTATAGAGTGTAGAGTGTAGGGCATCGAGTGTAGAGTGTAGGGTATAGAGTGTAGGGCATAGAGTGTAGGGTATAGAGTGTAGAGTGTAGGGTATAGAGTGTAGAGTGTAGGGTATAGAGTGTAGGGTATAGAGTGTAGGGTAGAGAGTGTAGGGTAGAGAGTGTAGAGTGTAGGGTATAGAGTGTAGGGTATAGAGTGTAGGGTATAGATTGTAGAGTGTAGGGATTATAGTGTAGTGTATAGAGTGTAGGGTGTAGAGTGTAGGGTATAGAGTGTAGAGTGTAGGGTATAGAGTGTATGGTATAGAGTGTAGGGTATAGAGTGTGGGGTGTAGAGTGTAGGGTATAGAGTGTAGGGTACAGAGTGTAGGGAATAGAGTGTAGAGTGTAAGGTATAGAGTGTAGAGTGTAGGGCATAGAGTGTAGAGTGTAGGGTATAGAGTGTAGGGTATAGAGTGTAGGGTATAGAGTGTAGGGTATAGAGTGTAGGGTATAGAGTGTAGAGTGTAGGGTATAGAGTGTAGAGTGTAGGGTATAGAGTGTAGAGTGTAGGGTATAGAGTGTAGGGTATAGAGTGTAGGGTATAGAGTGTAGAGTGTAGGGTATAGAGTGTAGAGTGTAGGGTATAGAGTGTAGGGTATAGTGTGCAGGGTATAGAGTGTAGAGTGTAGGGATTAGAGTGTAGGGTATAGAGTGTAGGGTATAGAGTGTAGGGTGTAGAGTGTAGGGTATAGAGTGTAGGGTATAGAGTGTAGGGTATAGAGTGTAGGGAATAGAGTGTAGAGTGTAAGGTATAGAGTGTAGAGTGTATGGTATAGAGTGTAAGGTATAGAGTGTAGAGTGTAGGGATTAGAGTGTAGGGTATAGAGTGTAGGGTGTAGAGTGTAGGGTATAGAGTGTAGAGTGTATGGTATAGAGTGTAGGGTATAGAGTGTAGGGTGTAGAGTGTAGGGTATAGAGTGTAGGGTATAGAGTGTAGGGTATAGAGTGTAGGGTATAGAGTGTAGGGAATAGAGTGTGGAGTGTAAGGTATAGAGTGTAGAGTGTAGGGTATAGAGTGTAGGGTATAGACTGTAGGGTATAGAGTGTAGGGTATAGAGTGTAGGGTATAGAGTGTAGGGTATAGAGTGTAGGGTATAGATTGTAGAGTGTAGGCTATAGAGTGTAGGGTATAGAGAGTAGAGTGTAGGGTATACAGTGTAGGGTATAGAGTGTAGGGTATAGAGTGTAGGGTATAGAGTGTAGAGTGTAGGGTATAGTGTGTAGGGTATAGAGTGCAGGGTGTAGAGTGTAGGGTATAGAGTGTAGGGTATAGAGTGTAGAGTGTAGGGTATAGAGTGTATGCTATAGAGTGTATGGTGTAGAGTGTATGGTATAGAGTGTAGGGTATAGAGTGTAGAGTGTATGGTATAGAGTGTAGGGTGTAGAGTGTAGGGTATAGAGTGTATGTTATAGAGTGTAGGGTATAGAGTGTAGGGTAGAGAGTGTAGAGTGTAGGGTATAGAGTGTAGGGTATAGAGTGTAGGGTATAGAGTGTAGAGTGTAGGGATTAGAGTGTAGGGTATAGAGTGTAGTGTGTAGAGTGTAGGGTATAGAGTGTAGAGTGTAGGGTATAGAGTGTAGGGTATAGAGTGTAGGGTATAGAGTGTAGGGTATAGAGTGTAGAGTGTAGGGTATAGTGTGTAGGGTATAGAGTGCAGGGTGTAGAGTGTAGGGTATAGAGTGTAGGGTATAGAGTGTAGAGTGTAGGGTATAGAGTGTATGCTATAGAGTGTATGGTGTAGAGTGTATGGTATAGAGTGTAGGGTATAGAGTGTAGAGTGTAGGGTATAGAGTGTAGGGTATAGACTGTAGGGTATAGAGTGTAGGGTATAGAGTGTAGGGTATAGAGTGTAGGGTATAGATTGTAGAGTGTAGGCTATAGAGTGTAGGGTATAGAGAGTAGAGTGTAGGGTATAGAGTGTAGGGTATAGAGTGTAGGGTATAGAGTGTAGGGTATAGAGTGTAGGGTATAGAGTGTAGAGTGTAGGGTATAGAGTGTAGGGTATAGAGTGTATGGTATAGAGTGTAGGGTATAGAGTGTAGGGTATAGAGTGTAGGGTATAGAGTGTAGGGTATAGAGTGTAGAGTGTCGGGATTAGAGTGTAGGGTATAGAGTGTAGGATGTAGAGTGTAGGGTATAGAGTGTAGAGTGTAGGGTATAGAGTGTATGGTATAGAGTGTAGGGTATAGAGTGTAGGGTGTAGAGTGTAGGGTATAGAGTGTAGGGTATAGAGTGTATGGTATAGAGTGTAGGGAATAGAGTGTAGAGTGTAAGGTATAGAGTGTAGAGTGTAGGGTATAGAGTGTAGGGTATAGACTGTAGGGTATAGAGTGTAGGGTATAGAGTGTAGGGTATAGATTGTAGAGTGTAGGCTATAGAGTGTAGGGAATAGAGTGTAGAGTGTAGGGTATAGAGTGTAGGGTATAGAGTGTAGGGTATAGAGTGTAGGGCATAGAGTGTAGGGTATAGAGTGTAGGGTATAGAGTGTAGGGTATAGACTGTAGGGTATAGAGTGTAGGGTATAGAGTGTAGGGTATAGATTGTAGAGTGTAGGCTATAGAGTGTAGGGAATAGAGTGTAGAGTGTAGGGTATAGAGTGTAGGGTATAGAGTGCAGGGTATAGAGTGTAGGGTATACAGTGTAGGGTATAGAGTGTAGAGTGTAGGGTATAGAGTGTAGAGTGTAGGGTATAGAGTTTAGAGTGTAGGGCATAGAGTGTAGATTGTAGGGTATAGAGTGTAGGGTATAGAGTGTAGGGTATAGAGTGTAGGGTATAGAGTGTAGAGTGTAGGGTATAGAGTGTAGAGTGTAGGGTATAGAGTGTAGGGTACAGAGTGTAAGGTATAGAGTGTAGGGTAGAGAGTGTAGAGTGTAGGGTATAGAGTGTAGGGTATAGAGTGTAGGGTATAGAGTGTAGAGTGTAGGGATTAGAGTGTAGGGTATAGAGTGTAGGGTGTGGAGTGTAGGGTATAGAGTGTAGAGTGTAGGGTATAGAGTGTATGGTATAGAGTGTAGGGTATAGAGTGTAGGGTGTAGAGTGTAGGGTATAGAGTGTAGGGTATAGAGTGTAGGGTATAGAGTGTAGGGAATAGAGTGTAGAGTGTAAGGTATAGAGTGTAGAGTGTAGGGTATAGAGTGTAAGGTATAGAGTGTAGAGTGTAGGGATTATACTGTGTAGGGTATAGAGTGTAGGGTGTAGAGTGTAGGGTATAGAGTGTAGAGTGTAGGGTATAGAGTGTATGGTATAGAGTGTAGGGTATAGAGTGTAGGGTGTAGAGTGTAGGGTATAGAGTGTAGGGTATAGAGTGTAGGGTATAGAGTGTAGGGTATAGAGTGTAGGGAATAGAGTGTGGAGTGTAAGGTATAGAGTGTAGAGTGTAGGGTATAGAGTGTAGGGTATAGACTGTAGGGTATAGAGTGTAGGGTATAGAGTGTAGGGTATAGATTGTAGCGTGTAGGCTATAGAGTGTAGGGTATACAGTGTAGAGTGTAGGGTATAGAGTGTAGGGTATAGAGTGTAGGGTATAGAGTGTAGGGTATAGAGTGTAGAGTGTAGGGTATAGTGTGTAGGGTATAGAGTGCAGGGTGTAGAGTGTAGGGTATAGAGTGTAGGGTATAGAGTGTAGAGTGTAGGGTATAGAGTGTATGCTATAGAGTGTATGGTGTAGAGTGTATGGTATAGAGTGTAGGGTATAGAGTGTTGAGTGTATGGTATAGAGTGTAGAGTGTAGAGTGTAGGGTATAGAGTGTATGTTATAGAGTGTAGGGTATAGAGTGTAGGGTAGAGAGTGTACAGTGTAGGGTATAGAGTGTAGGGTATAGAGTGTAGGGTATAGAGTGTAGAGTGTAGGGATTAGAGTGTAGGGTATAGAGTGTAGTGTGTAGAGTGTAGGGTATAGAGTGTAGAGTGTAGGGTATAGAGTGTATGGTATAGAGTGTAGGTTATAGAGTGTAGGGTGTAGAGTGTAGGGTATAGAGTGTAGGGTATAGAGTGTAGGGTATAGAGTGTAAGGTATAGAGTGTAGGGAATAGAGTGTAGAGTGTAAAGTATAGAGTGTAGAGTGTAGGGTATAGAGTGTAGGGTATAGACTGTAGGGTATAGAGTGTAGGGTATAGATTGTAGGCTATAGAGTGTAGGGTATAGAGTGTAGGGTATAGAGTGTAGGGTATAGAGTGTAGGGTATAGAGTGTAGGGTATAGAGTGTAGAGTGTAGGGTATAGTGTGTAGGGTATAGAGTGCAGGGTGTAGAGTGTAGGGTATAGAGTGTAGGGTATAGAATGTAGAGTGTAGGGTATAGAGTGTATGCTATAGAGTGTATGGTGTAGAGTGTATGGTATAGAGTGTAGGGTATAGAGTGTAGAGTGTAGGGTATAGAGTGTAGGGTATAGAGTGTAGGGTATAGAGTGTATGTTATAGAGTGTAGGGTATAGAGTGTAGAGTGTAGGGTATAGAATGTAGAGTGTAGGGTATAGAGTGTAGGGTATAGAGTGTAGGGTATAGAGTGTAGGGTGTAGAGTGTAGGGTATAGAGTGTAGGGTATAGAGTGTAGAGTGCAGGGTATAGAGTTTAGAGTGTAGGGTATAGAGTGTAGGGTATAGAGTGTAAGGTATAGAGTGTAGGGTGTAGAGTGTAGGGTATAGAGTGTAGGGTATAGAGTGTAGGGTATAGAGTGTACGGTATAGAGTGTAGGGTACAGAGTGTATAGTATAGAGTGTAGGGTATAGAGTGTAGGGTATAGAGTGTATGGTATAGAGTGTAGGGTATAGAGTGTATGTTATAGAGTGTAGGGTATAGAGTGTAGAGTGTAGGGTATAGAGTGTAGAGTGTAGAGTGTAGGGTATAGAGTGTAGAGTGTAGGGTATAGAGTGTAGAGTGTAGGGTATAGAGTTTAGAGTGTAGGGTATAGAGTGTAGGGTATAGAGTGTAAGGTGTAGAGTGTAGGGTATAGAGTGTAGGGTATAGAGTGTAGGGTATAGAGTGTAGGGTATAGAGTGTAGGGTATAGAGTGTAGAGTGTAGGGTATAGAGTTTAGAGTGTAGGGTATAGAGTGTAGGGTATAGAGTGTAAGGTATAGAGTGTAGGGTGTAGAGTGTAGGGTATAGAGTGTAGGGTATAGAGTGTAGGGTATAGAGTGTACGGTATAGAGTGTAGGGTATAGAGTGTATGGTATAGAGTGTAGGGTATAGAGTGTAGGGTATAGAGTGTATGGTATAGATTGTAGGGTATAGAGTGTAGGGTGTAGCGTGTATGTTATAGAGTGTAGGGTATAGAGTGTAGGGTATAGAGTTTAGAGTGTAGGGTATAGAGAGTAGGGTATAGAGTGTAAGGTATAGAGTGTAGGGTGTAGAGTGTAGGGTATAGAGTGTAGGGCATAGGGTGTAGGGTATAGAGTGTAGGGTATAGAGTGTAGAGTGTAGGGTATAGAGTGTAGGGTATAGAGTGTAGGGTATAGAGTGTAGAGTGTAGGGTATAGAGTGTAGGGTATTGAGTGTAGGGTATAGAGTGTAGGGTATAGAGTGTAGAGTGTAGGGTATAGAGTGTAGAGTGTAGGGTATAGAGTGTAGGGTATATAGTGTAGAGTGTAGGGTATAGAGTGTAGGGTATAGAGTGTAGGGTATAGAGTGTAGGGTATAGCGTGTAGAGTGTAGGGTATAGAGTGTAGAGTGTAGGGTATAGAGTGTAGGGTATAGAGTGTAGGGTATAGAGTGTAGGGTATAGAGTGTAGAGTGTAGGGTATAGAGTGTAGCGTATAGAGTGTAGGGAGTAGAGTGTAGGGTATAGAGTGTAGGGTTCAGAGTGTAGGGTATAGAGTGTAGGGTATAGAGTGTATGGTATAGAGTGTAGGGTATAGAGTGTAGGGTATAGAGTGTAGGGTATAGAGTGTAGGGTATAGAGTGTAGAGTGTAGGGTATAGAGTGTAGGGTATAGAGTGTAGGGTAGAGAGTGTAGAGTGTAGGGTATAGAGTGTAGGGTATAGAGTGTAGGGTATAGAGTGTAGGGTGTAGAGTGTAGGGTATAGAGTGTAGGGTATAGAGTGTAGGGTATAGAGTGTAGGGAATAGAGTGTAGAGTGTAAGGTATAGAGTGTAGGGTATAGAGTGTACGGTATAGAGTGTAGGGTATAGAGTGTATGGTATAGAGTGTAGGGTATAGAGTGTAGAGTGTAGGGAATAGAGTGTAGGGATTAGAGTGTAGGGTATAGAGTGTAGGGTGTAGAGTGTAGGGTATAGAGTGTAGAGTGTAGGGTATAGAGTGTATGGTATAGAGTGTAGGGTATAGAGTGTAGGGTGTAGAGTGTAGGGTATAGAGTGTAGGGTATAGAGTGTAGGGTATAGAGTGTAGGGTATAGAGTGTAGGGAATAGAGTGTAGAGTGTAAGGTATAGAGTGTAGAGTGTAGGGTATAGAGTGTAGGGTATAGAGTGTAGAGTGTTGGGATTAGAGTGTAGGGTATAGAGTGTAGGGTGTAGAGTGTAGGGTATAGAGTGTAGAGTGTAGGGTATAGAGTATATGGTATAGAGTGTAGGGTATAGAGTGTAGGGTGTAGAGTATAGGGTATAGAGTGTAGGGTATAGAGTGTAGGGTATAGAGTGTAGGGAATAGAGTGTAGAGTGTAAGGTTTAGAGTGTAGAGTGTAGGGTATAGAGTGTAGGGTATAGACTGTAGGGTATAGAGTGTAGGGTATAGAGTGTAGGGTATAGATTGTAGAGTGTAGGCTATAGAGTGTAGGGTATAGAGTGTAGAGTGTAGGGTATAGAGTGTAGGGTATAGTGTGTAGGGTATAGAGTGTAGAGTGTAGGGTATAGTGTGTAGGATAGAGTGTAGGGTATAGAGTGTAGGGTATAGAGTGTATGGTATAGAGTGTAGGGTATAGAGTGTAGGGTATAGAGTGTAGGGTATAGAGTGTAGGGTATAGAGTGTAGAGTGTAGGGTATAGAGTGTTGAGTGTAGGGTATAGAGTGTAGGGTATAGAGTGTAGGGTAGAGAGTGTAGAGTGTAGGGTATAGAGTGTAGGGGATAGAGTGTAGGGTATAGAGTGTAGAGTGTAGGGATTAGAGTGTAGGGTATAGAGTGTAGGGTGTAGAGTGTAGGGTATAGAGTGTAGAGTGTAGGGTATAGAGTGTATGGTATAGAGTGTAGGGTATAGAGTGTAGGGTGTAGAGTGTAGGGTATAGAGTGTAGGGTATAGAGTGTAGGGTATAGAGTGTAGGGTATAGAGTGTAGGGAATAGAGTGTAGAGTGTAAGGTATAGAGTGTAGACTGTAGGGTATAGAGTGTAGGGTATAGAGTGTAGAGTGTTGGGATTAGAGTGTAGGGTATAGAGTGTAGGGTGTAGAGTGTAGGGTATAGAGTGTAGAGTGTAGGGTATAGAGTATATGGTATAGAGTGTAGGGTATAGAGTGTAGGGTGTAGAGTGTAGGGTATAGAGTGTAGGGTATAGAGTGTAGTGCATAAAGTGTAGAGTGTAGGGTATAGAGTGTAGGGTATAGAGTGTAGGGTATAGAGTGTAGAGTGTAGGGTATAGAGTGTAGGGTATAGAGTGTAGGGTATACAGTGTAGGGTATAGAGTGTAGGGTATAGAGTGTAGGGTATAGAGTGTAGGGTATAGAGTGTAGGGTATAGAGTGTAGAGTGTAGGGTATAGAGTTTAGAGTGTAGGGTATAGAGTGTAGGGTATAGAGTGTAAGGTATAGAGTGTAGGGTGTAGAGTGTAGGGTATAGAGTGTAGGGTATAGAGTGTAGGGTATAGAGTGTACGGTATAGAGTGTAGGGTATAGAGTGTATGGTATAGAGTGTAGGGTATAGAGTGTAGGGTATAGAGTGTGAGGTATAGAGTGTATGGTATAGATTGTAGGGTATAGAGTGTAGGGTAGAGTGTAGGGTATAGAGTGTAGAGTGTAGGGTATAGAGTGTAGAGTGTAGGGTATAGATTGTATGGTATAGAGTGTAGGGTATAGAATGTAAGGTGTAGAGTGTTGGGTATAGAGTGTAGGGTATAGAGTGTAGGGTATAGAGTGTAGGGTATAGAGTGTAGGGTATAGAGTGTAGGGAATAGAGTGTAGAGTGTAAGGTATAGAGTGTAGAGTGTAGGGTATAGACTGTAGGGTATAGAGTGTAGAGTGTAGGGATTAGAGTGTAGGGTATAGAGTGTAGGGTATAGAGTGTAGGGTATAGAGTGTAAAGTGTAGGGTATAGAGTGTAGAGTGTAGGGTATAGAGTGTAGGGTATAGAGTGTAGGGTATAGAGTGTAGGGTAGAGTGTGTAGAGTGTAGGGTATAGAGTGTAGGGTATAGAGTGTAGGGTATAGAGTGTAGAGTGTAGGGATTAGAGTGTAGGGTATAGAGTGTAGGGTGTAGAGTGTAGGGTATAGAGTGTAGAGTGTAGGGTATAGAGTGTATGGTATAGAGTGTAGGGTATAGAGTGTAGGGTGTAGAGTGTAGGGTATAGAGTGTAGGGTATAGAGTGTAGGGTATAGAGTGTAGGGAATAGAGTGTAGAGTGTAAGGTATAGAGTGTAGGGTATAGAGTGTAGGGTATAGAGTGTAGAGTGAAGGGATTAGAGTGTAGGGTATAGAGTGTAGGGTGTAGAGTGTAGGGTATAGAGTGTAGAGTGTAGGGTATAGAGTGTATGGTACAGAGTGTAGGGTATAGAGTGTAGGGTGTAGAGTGTAGGGTATAGAGTGTAGGGTATAGAGTGTAGGGTATAGAGTGTAGGGTATAGAGTGTAGGGAATAGAGTGTAGAGTGTAAGGTATAGAGTGTAGAGTGTAGGGTATAGAGTGTAGGGTATAGACTGTAGGGTATAGAGTGTAGGGTATAGAGTGTAGGGTATAGATTGTAGAGTGTAGGCTATAGAGTGTAGGGTATAGAGTGTAGAGTGTAGGGTATAGAGTGTAGGGTATAGAGTGTAGGGTAGAGAGTGTAAGGTATAGAGTGTAGAGTGTAGGGTATAGTGTGTAGGGTATAGAGTGCAGGGTGTAGAGTGTAGGGTATAGAGTGTAGGGTATAGAGTGTAGAGTGTAGGGTATAGAGTGTATGCTATAGAGTGTATGGTGTAGAGTGTATGGTATAGAGTGTAGGGTATAGATTGTAGAGTGCATGGTATAGAGTGTAGGGTATAGAGTGTAGGGTATAGAGTGTATGTTATAGAGTGTAGGGTATAGAGTGTAGGGTAGAGATTGTAGAGTGTAGGGTATAGAGTGTAGGGTATAGAGTGTAGAGTGTCGGGATTAGAGTGTAGGGTATAGAGTGTAGGATGTAGAGTGTAGGGTATAGAGTGTAGAGTGTAGGGTATAGAGTGTATGGTATAGAGTGTAGGGTATAGAGTGTAGGGTGTAGAGTGTAGGGTATAGAGTGTAGGGTATAGAGTGTAGGGTATAGAGTGTAGGGTATAGAGTGTAGGGTGTAGAGTGTAGGGTATAGAGTGTATGGTATAGAGTGTAGGGTATAGAATGTATGGTATAGAGTGTAGAGTGTAGGATATAGAGTGTAGAGTATAGAGTGTAGAGTGTAGGGTATAGAGTGTAGGGTATAGAGTGTAGGGTATAGAGTGTAGAGTGTAGGGATTAGAGTGTAGGGTATAGAGTGTAGGGTATAGAGTGTAGAGTGTAGGGTAGAGAGTGTAGGATATAGAGTGTAGAGTGTAGGGTATAGAGTGTAGGGTATAGAGTGTAGGGTATAGAGTGTAGGGTATAGAGTGTAGAGTGTAGGGTATAGAGTGTAGGGTATAGAGTGTAGGGTATAGAGTGTAGGGTATAGAGTGTAGGGTGTAGAGTGTAGGGTATAGAGTGTAGGGTATAGAGTGTAGGGTATAGAGTGTAGGGTGTAGAGTGTATGGTATAGAGTGCAGGGTATAGAATGTATGGTATAGAGTGTAGAGTGTAGGATATAGAGTGTAGGGTATAGAGTGTAGAGTGTAGGGATTAGAGTGTAGGGTATAGAGTGTAGGGTATAAAGTGTAGAGTGTAGGGTAGAGAGTGTAGGATATAGAGTGTAGAGTGTAGGGTATAGAGTGTATGGTATAGAGTGTAGGGTATAGAGTGTAGGGTATAGAGTGTAGGGTATAGAGTGTAGGGTATAGAGTGTAGAGTGTAGGGTATAGAGTGTAGGGTATAGAGTGTATGGTATAGAGTGTAGGGTATAGAGTGTAGGGTATAGAGTGTAGGGTATAGAGTGTAGGGTATAGAGTGTAGAGTGTCGGGATTAGAGTGTAGGGTATAGAGTGTAGGATGTAGAGTGTAGGGTATAGAGTGTAGAGTGTAGGGTATAGAGTGTATGGTATAGAGTGTAGGGTATAGAGTGTAGGGTGTAGAGTGTAGGGTATAGAGTGTAGGGTATAGAGTGTATGGTATAGAGTGTAGGGAATAGAGTGTAGAGTGTAAGGTATAGAGTGTAGAGTGTAGGGTATAGAGTGTAGGGTATAGACTGTAGGGTATAGAGTGTAGGGTATAGAGTGTAGGGTATAGATTGTAGAGTGTAGGCTATAGAGTGTAGGGAATAGAGTGTAGAGTGTAGGGTATAGAGTGTAGGGTATAGAGTGTAGGGTATAGAGTGTAGGGTATAGAGTGTAGGGCATAGAGTGTAGGGTATAGAGTGTAGGGTATAGAGTGTAGGGTATAGAGTGTAGGGTATAGAGTGTAGAGTGTAGGGCATCGAGTGTAGAGTGTAGGGTATAGAGTGTAGGGCATAGAGTGTAGGGTATAGAGTGTAGAGTGTAGGGTATAGAGTGTAGAGTGTAGGGTATAGAGTGTAGGGTATAGAGTGTAGGGTAGAGAGTGTAGGGTAGAGAGTGTAGAGTGTAGGGTATAGAGTGTAGGGTATAGAGTGTAGGGTATAGATTGTAGAGTGTAGGGATTATAGTGTAGTGTATAGAGTGTAGGGTGTAGAGTGTAGGGTATAGAGTGTAGAGTGTAGGGTATAGAGTGTATGGTATAGAGTGTAGGGTATAGAGTGTGGGGTGTAGAGTGTAGGGTATAGAGTGTAGGGTACAGAGTGTAGGGAATAGAGTGTAGAGTGTAAGGTATAGAGTGTAGAGTGTAGGGCATAGAGTGTAGAGTGTAGGGTATAGAGTGTAGGGTATAGAGTGTAGGGTATAGAGTGTAGGGTATAGAGTGTAGGGTATAGAGTGTAGAGTGTAGGGTATAGAGTGTAGAGTGTAGGGTATAGAGTGTAGAGTGTAGGGTATAGAGTGTAGGGTATAGAGTGTAGGGTATAGAGTGTAGGGTATAGAGTGTAGAGTGTAGGGTATAGAGTGTAGAGTGTAGGGTATAGAGTGTAGGGTATAGTGTGCAGGGTATAGAGTGTAGGGTAGAGAGTGTAGAGTGTAGGGTATAGAGTGTAGGGTATAGAGTGTAGGGTATAGAGTGTAGAGTGTAGGGATTAGAGTGTAGGGTATAGAGTGTAGGGTATAGAGTGTAGGGTGTAGAGTGTAGGGTATAGAGTGTAGGGTATAGAGTGTAGGGTATAGAGTGTAGGGAATAGAGTGTAGAGTGTAAGGTATAGAGTGTAGAGTGTATGGTATAGAGTGTAAGGTATAGAGTGTAGAGTGTAGGGATTAGAGTGTAGGGTATAGAGTGTAGGGTGTAGAGTGTAGGGTATAGAGTGTAGAGTGTATGGTATAGAGTGTAGGGTATAGAGTGTAGGGTGTAGAGTGTAGAGTGTAGAGTGTAGGGTATAGAGTGTAGGGTATAGACTGTAGGGTATAGAGTGTAGGGTATAGAGTGTAGGGTATAGAGTGTAGGGTATAGATTGTAGAGTGTAGGCTATAGAGTGTAGGGTATAGAGAGTAGAGTGTAGGGTATAGAGTGTAGGGTATAGAGTGTAGGGTATAGAGTGTAGGGTATAGAGTGTAGAGTGTAGGGTATAGTGTGTAGGGTATAGAGTGCAGGGTGTAGAGTGTAGGGTATAGAGTGTAGGGTATAGAGTGTAGAGTGTAGGGTATAGAGTGTATGCTATAGAGTGTATGGTGTAGAGTGTATGGTATAGAGTGTAGGGTATAGAGTGTAGAGTGTATGGTATAGAGTGTAGGGTGTAGAGTGTAGGGTATAGAGTGTATGTTATAGAGTGTAGGGTATAGAGTGTAGGGTAGAGAGTGTAGAGTGTAGGGTATAGAGTGTAGGGTATAGAGTGTAGGGTATAGAGTGTAGAGTGTAGGGATTAGAGTGTAGGGTATAGAGTGTAGTGTGTAGAGTGTAGGGTATAGAGTGTAGAGTGTAGGGTATAGAGTGTAGGGTATAGAGTGTAGGGTATAGAGTGTAGGGTATAGAGTGTAGAGTGTAGGGTATAGTGTGTAGGGTATAGAGTGCAGGGTGTAGAGTGTAGGGTATAGAGTGTAGGGTATAGAGTGTAGAGTGTAGGGTATAGAGTGTATGCTATAGAGTGTATGGTGTAGAGTGTATGGTATAGAGTGTAGGGTATAGAGTGTAGAGTGTATGGTATAGAGTGTAGGGTGTAGAGTGTAGGGTATAGAGTGTATGTTATAGAGTGTAGGGTATAGAGTGTAGGGTAGAGAGTGTAGAGTGTAGGGTATAGAGTGTAGGGTATAGAGTGTAGGGTATAGAGTGTAGAGTGTAGGGATTAGAGTGTAGGGTATAGAGTGTAGTGTGTAGAGTGTAGGGTATAGAGTGTAGAGTGTAGGGTATAGAGTGTATGGTATAGAGTGTAGGGTATAGAGTGTAGGGTGTAGAGTGTAGGGTATAGAGTGTAGGGTATAGAGTGTAGGGTATAGAGTGTAGGGAATAGAGTGTAGAGTGTAAGGTATAGAGTGTAGAGTATAGGGTATAGAGTGTAGGGTATAGAGTGTAGAGTGTAGGGTATAGAGTGTAGAGTGTAGGGTATAGAGTGTAGGGTATAGAGTGTAGGGTATAGAGTGTAGGGTATAGAGTGTAGAGTGTAGGGTATAGAGTGTAGGGTATAGAGTGTAGGGAGTAGAGTGTAGGGTATAGAGTGTAGGGTTCAGAGTGTAGGGTATAGAGTGTAGGGTATAGAGTGTATGGTATAGAGTGTAGGGTATAGAGTGTAGGGTATAGAGTGTAGGGTATAGAGTGTAGGGTATAGAGTGTAGAGTGTAGGGTATAGAGTGTAGGGTATAGAGTGTATGGTATAGAGTGTAGGGTATAGAGTGTAGGGTATAGAGTGTAGGGTATAGAGTGTAGGGTATAGAGTGTAGAGTGTCGGGATTAGAGTGTAGGGTATAGAGTGTAGGATGTAGAGTGTAGGGTATAGAGTGTAGAGTGTAGGGTATAGAGTGTATGGTATAGAGTGTAGGGTATAGAGTGTAGGGTGTAGAGTGTAGGGTATAGAGTGTAGGGTATAGAGTGTATGGTATAGAGTGTAGGGAATAGAGTGTAGAGTGTAAGGTATAGAGTGTAGAGTGTAGGGTATAGAGTGTAGGGTATAGACTGTAGGGTATAGAGTGTAGGGTATAGAGAGTAGGGTATAGATTGTAGAGTGTAGGCTATAGAGTGTAGGGAATAGAGTGTAGAGTGTAGGGTATAGAGTGTAGGGTATAGAGTGTAGGGTATAGAGTGTAGGGCATAGAGTGTAGGGTATAGAGTGTAGGGTATAGAGTGTAGGGTATAGAGTGTAGAGTGTAGGGCATCGAGTGTAGAGTGTAGGGTATAGAGTGTAGGGCATAGAGTGTAGGGTATAGAGTGTAGAGTGTAGGGTATAGAGTGTAGAGTGTAGGGTATAGAGTGTAGGGTATAGAGTGTAGGGTAGAGAGTGTAGGGTAGAGAGTGTAGAGTGTAGGGTATAGAGTGTAGGGTATAGAGTGTAGGGTATAGATTGTAGAGTGTAGGGATTATAGTGTAGTGTATAGAGTGTAGGGTGTAGAGTGTAGGGTATAGAGTGTAGAGTGTAGGGTATAGAGTGTATGGTATAGAGTGTAGGGTATAGAGTGTGGGGTGTAGAGTGTAGGGTATAGAGTGTAGGGTACAGAGTGTAGGGAATAGAGTGTAGAGTGTAAGGTATAGAGTGTAGAGTGTAGGGCATAGAGTGTAGAGTGTAGGGTATAGAGTGTAGGGTATAGAGTGTAGGGTATAGAGTGTAAGGTATAGAGTGTAGGGTGTAGAGTGTAGGGTATAGATTGTAGGGTATAGAGTGTAGGGTATAGAGTGTACGGTATAGAGTGTAGGGTATGGAGTGTATGGTATAGAGTGTAGGGTATAGAGTGTAGTGTGTAGAGTGTAGGGTATAGAGTGTAGAGTGTAGGGTATAGAGTGTAGGGTATAGAGTGTAGGGTATAGAGTGTAGGGTATAGAGTGTAGAGTGTAGGGTATAGTGTGTAGGGTATAGAGTGCAGGGTGTAGAGTGTAGGGTATAGAGTGTAGGGTATAGAGTGTAGAGTGTAGGGTATAGAGTGTATGCTATAGAGTGTATGGTGTAGAGTGTATGGTATAGAGTGTAGGGTATAGAGTGTAGAGTGTATGGTATAGAGTGTAGGGTGTAGAGTGTTTGGTATAGAGTGTATGTTATAGAGTGTAGGGTATAGAGTGTAGGGTATAGAGTGTAGAGTGTAGGGATTAGAGTGTAGGGTATAGAGTGTAGTGTGTAGAGTGTAGGGTATAGAGTGTAGAGTGTAGGGTATAGAGTGTAGGGTATAGAGTGTAGGGTATAGAGTGTAGGGTATAGAGTGTAGAGTGTAGGGTATAGTGTGTAGGGTATAGAGTGCAGGGTGTAGAGTGTAGGGTATAGAGTGTAGGGTATAGAGTGTAGAGTGTAGGGTATAGAGTGTATGCTATAGAGTGTATGGTGTAGAGTGTATGGTATAGAGTGTAGGGTATAGAGTGTAGAGTGTATGGTATAGAGTGTAGGGTGTAGAGTGTAGGGTATAGAGTGTATGTTATAGAGTGTAGGGTATAGAGTGTAGGGTAGAGAGTGTAGAGTGTAGGGTATAGAGTGTAGGGTATAGAGTGTAGGGTATAGAGTGTAGAGTGTAGGGATTAGAGTGTAGGGTATAGAGTGTAGTGTGTAGAGTGTAGGGTATAGAGTGTAGAGTGTAGGGTATAGAGTGTATGGTATAGAGTGTAGGGTATAGAGTGTAGGGTGTAGAGTGTAGGGTATAGAGTGTAGGGTATAGAGTGTAGGGTATAGAGTGTAGGGAATAGAGTGTAGAGTGTAAGGTATAGAGTGTAGAGTATAGGGTATAGAGTGTAGGGTATAGAGTGTAGAGTGTAGGGTATAGAGTGTAGAGTGTAGGGTATAGAGTGTAGGGTATAGAGTGTAGGGTATAGAGTGTAGGGTATAGAGTGTAGAGTGTAGGGTATAGAGTGTAGGGTATAGAGTGTAGGGAGTAGAGTGTAGGGTATGGAGTGTAGGGTTCAGAGTGTAGGGTATAGAGTGTAGGGTATAGAGTGTATGGTATAGAGTGTAGGGTATAGAGTGTAGGGTATAGAGTGTAGGGTATAGAGTGTAGGGTATAGAGTGTAGAGTGTAGGGTATAGAGTGTAGGGTATAGAGTGTATGGTATAGAGTGTAGGGTATAGAGTGTAGGGTATAGAGTGTAGGGTATAGAGTGTAGGGTATAGAGTGTAGAGTGTCGGGATTAGAGTGTAGGGTATAGAGTGTAGGATGTAGAGTGTAGGGTATAGAGTGTAGAGTGTAGGGTATAGAGTGTATGGTATAGAGTGTAGGGTATAGAGTGTAGGGTGTAGAGTGTAGGGTATAGAGTGTAGGGTATAGAGTGTATGGTATAGAGTGTAGGGAATAGAGTGTAGAGTGTAAGGTATAGAGTGTAGAGTGTAGGGTATAGAGTGTAGGGTATAGACTGTAGGGTATAGAGTGTAGGGTATAGAGTGTAGGGTATAGATTGTAGAGTGTAGGCTATAGAGTGTAGGGAATAGAGTGTAGAGTGTAGGGTATAGAGTGTAGGGTATAGAGTGTAGGGTATAGAGTGTAGGGCATAGAGTGTAGGGTATAGAGTGTGGGGTATAGAGTGTAGGGTATAGAGTGTAGAGTGTAGGGCATCGAGTGTAGAGTGTAGGGTATAGAGTGTAGGGCATAGAGTGTAGGGTATAGAGTGTAGAGTGTAGGGTATAGAGTGTAGAGTGTAGGGTATAGAGTGTAGGGTATAGAGTGTAGGGTAGAGAGTGTAGGGCAGAGAGTGTAGAGTGTAGGGTATAGAGTGTAGGGTATAGAGTGTAGGGTATAGATTGTAGAGTGTAGGGATTATAGTGTAGTGTATAGAGTGTAGGGTGTAGAGTGTAGGGTATAGAGTGTAGAGTGTAGGGTATAGAGTGTATGGTATAGAGTGTAGGGTATAGAGTGTGGGGTGTAGAGTGTAGGGTATAGAGTGTAGGGTACAGAGTGTAGGGAATAGAGTGTAGAGTGTAAGGTATAGAGTGTAGAGTGTAGGGCATAGAGTGTAGAGTGTAGGGTATAGAGTGTAGGGTATAGAGTGTAGGGTATAGAGTGTAAGGTATAGAGTGTAGGGTGTAGAGTGTAGGGTATAGATTGTAGGGTATAGAGTGTAGGGTATAGAGTGTACGGTATAGAGTGTAGGGTATGGAGTGTATGGTATAGAGTGTAGGGTATAGAGTGTAGGGTATAGAGTGTAGGGTATAAAGTGTAGAGTGTAGGGTATAGAGTGTAGAGTGTAGGGTATAGAGTGTATGGTATAGAGTGTAGGGTATAGAGTGTAGGGTGTAGAGTGTTGGGTATAGAGTGTAGGGTATAGAGTGTAGGGTATAGAGTGTAGGGTATAGAGTGTAGGGAATAGAGTGTAGGGTATAGAGTGTAGAGTGTAGGGATTAGAGTGTAGGGTATAGAGTGTAGGGTATAGAGTGTAAGGTATAGAGTGTAGGGTATAGAGTGTAGAGTGTAGGGTATAGAGTGTAGAGTGTAGGGTATAGAGTGTAGGGTATAGAGTGTAGGGTATAGAGTGTAGGGTAGAGTCTGTAAAGTGTAGGGTATAGAGTGTAGGGTATAGAGTGTAGAGTATAGAGTGTAGAGTGTAGGGATTAGAGTGTAGGGTATAGAGTGTAGGGTGTAGAGTGTAGGGTATAGAGTGTAGAGTGTAGTGTATAGAGTGTATGGTATAGAGTGTAGGGTGTAGAGAGTAGGGTATAGAGTGTAGGGTATAGAGTGTAGGGTATAGAGTGTAGGGAATAGAGTGTAGAGTGTAAGGTATAGAGTGTAGAGTGTAGGGTATAGAGTGTAGGGTATAGAGTGTAGAGTGAAGGGATTAGAGTGTAGGGTATAGAGTGTAGGGTGTAGAGTGTAGGGTATAGAGTGTAGAGTGTAGGGTATAGAGTGTATGGTATAGAGTGTAGGGTATAGAGTGTAGGGTGTAGAGTGTAGGGTATAGAGTGTAGGGTATAGAGTGTAGGGTATAGAGTGTAGGGTATAGAGTGTAGGGAATAGAGTGTAGAGTGTAAGGTATAGAGTGTAGAGTGTAGGGTATAGAGTGTAGGGTATAGACTGTAGGGTATAGAGTGTAGGGTATAGAGTGTAGGGTATAGATTGTAGAGTGTAGGCTATAGAGTGTAGGGTATAGAGTGTAGAGTGTAGGGTATAGAGTGTAGGGTATAGAGTGTAGGGTATAGAGTGTAGGGTATAGAGTGTAGAGTGTAGGGTATAGTGTGTACGGTATAGAGTGCAGGGTGTAGAGTGTAGGGTATAGAGTGTAGGGTATAGAGTGTAGAGTGTAGGGTATAGAGTGTACGCTATAGAGTGTATGGTGTAGAGTGTATGGTATAGAGTGTAGGGTATAGATTGTAGAGTGTATGGTATAGAGTGTATGTTATAGAGTGTAGGGTATAGAGTGTAGGGTAGAGAGTGTATGTTATAGAGTGTAGGGTATAGAGTGTAGGGTAGAGAGTGTAGAGTGTAGGGTATAGAGTGTAGGGTAGGGTATAGAGTGTAGAGTGTCGGGATTAGAGTGTAGGGTATAGAGTGTGGGATGTAGAGTGTAGGGTATAGAGTGTAGAGTGTAGGGTATAGAGTGTATGGTATAGAGTGTAGGGTATAGAGTGTAGGGTGTAGAGTGTAGGGTATAGAGTGTAGGGAATAGAGTGTAGGGTATAGAGTGTAGGGTATAGAGTGTAGGGTGTAGAGTGTAGGGTATAGAGTGTATAGTATAGAGTGTAGGGTATAGAATGTATGGTATAGAGTGTAGAGTGTAGGATATAGAGTGTAGGGTATAGAGTGTAGAGTGTAGGGTATAGAGTGTAGAGTGTAGGGATTAGAGTGTAGGGTATAGAGTGTAGGGTATAGAGTGTAAAGTGTAGGGTAGAGAGTGTAGGATATAGAGTGTAGAGTGTATGGTATAGAGTGTAGGGTATAGAGTGTAGGGTATAGAGTGTAGGGTATAGAGTGTAGGGTATAGAGTGTAGGGCATAGAGTGTAGGGCATAGAGTGTAGGGTGTAGAGTGTAGGGTATAGAGTGTAGGGTATAGAGTGTAGAGTGTAGGGTATAGAGTGTAGGGTATAGAGTGTAGGGTATAGAGTGTAGGGTATAGAGTGTAGGGTATAGAGTGTAGAGTGTAGGGTATAGCATGTAGAGTGTCGGGTATAGAGTGTAGGGTATAGAGTGTAGGGTATAGAGTGTAGGGTATAGAGTGTAGAGTGTAGGGTATAGAGTGTAGAGTGTAGGGTATAAAGTGTATGGTATAGAGTGTAGGGTATAGAGTGTAGGGTGTAGAGTGTTGGGTATAGAGTGTAGGGTATAGAGTGTAGGGTATAGAGTGTAGGGTATAGAGTGTAGGGAATAGAGTGTAGAGTGTAAGGTATAGAGTGTAGAGTGTAGGGTATAGAGTGTAGGGTATAGAGTGTAGAGTGTAGGGATTAGAGTGTAGGGTATGGAGTGTAGGGTATAGTGTGTAGGGTATAGAGTGTAGAGTGTAGGGTATAGAGTGTAGGGTATTGAGTTTAGGGTATAGATTGTAGGGTATAGAGTGTAGGGCATAGAGTGTAGGGTATAGAGTGTAGGGTATAGAGTGTAGAGTGTAGGGTATAGAGTGTAGGGTATAGAGTGTAGGGTAGAGAGTGTAGAGTGTAGGGATTAGAGTGTACGGTATAGAGTGTAGGGTGTAGAGTGTAGGGCATAGAGTGTAGAGTGTAGGGTATAGATTGTATGGTATAGAGTGTAGAGTATAGAGTGTAGGGTGTAGAGTGTAGGGTATAGAGTGTAGGGTATAGAGTGTAGGGTATAGAGTGTAGGGAATAGAGTGTTGAGTGTAAGGTACAGAGTGTAGAGTGTAGGGAATAGAGTGTAGAGTGTAGGGTATAGAGTGTAGGGTATAGAGTGTAGGGTATAGAGTGTAGGGTATACAGTGTAGGGTATAGAGTGTAGAGTGTAGGGTATAGAGTGTAGAGTGTAGGGTATAGAGTGTAGAGTGTAGGGCATAGAGTGTAGAGTGTAGGGTATAGAGTGTAGAGTGTAGGGTATAGAGTGTAGGGTACAGAGTGTAGGGTATAGAGTGTAGGGTAGAGAGTGTAGAGTGTAGGGTATAGAGTGTAGGGTATAGAGTGTAGGGTATAGAGTGTAGAGTGTAGGGATTAGAGTGTAGGGTATAGAGTGTAGGGTGTGGAGTGTAGGGTATAGAGTGTAGAGTGTAGGGTATAGAGTGTATGGTATAGAGTGTAGGGTATAGAGTGTAGGGTGTAGAGTGTAGGGTATAGAGTGTAGGGTATAGAGTGTAGGGTATAGAGTGTAGGGTATAGAGTGTAGGGAATAGAGTGTAGAGTGTAAGGTATAGAGTGTAGAGTGTAGGGTATAGAGTGTAAGGTATAGAGTGTAGAGTGTAGGGATTAGAGTGTAGGGTATAGAGTGTAGGGTGTAGAGTGTAGGGTATAGAGTGTAGAGTGTAGGGTATAGAGTGTATGGTATAGAGTGTAGGGTATAGAGTCTAGGGTGTAGAGTGTAGGGTATAGAGTGTAGGGTATAGAGTGTAGGGTATAGAGTGTAGGGTATAGAGTGTAGGGAATAGAGTGTGGAGTGTAAGGTATAGAGTGTAGAGTGTAGGGTATAGAGTGTAGGGTATAGACTGTAGGGTATAGAGTGTAGGGTATAGAGTGTAGGGTATAGATTGTAGAGTGTAGGCTATAGAGTGTAGGGTATAGAGAGTAGAGTGTAGGGTATAGAGTGTAGGGTATAGAGTGTAGGGTATAGAGTGTAGGGTATAGAGTGTAGAGTGTAGGGTATAGTGTGTAGGGTATAGAGTGCAGGGTGTAGAGTGTAGGGTATAGAGTGTAGGGTATAGAGTGTAGAGTGTAGGGTATAGAGTGTATGCTATAGAGTGTATGGTGTAGAGTGTATGGTATAGAGTGTAGGGTATAGAGTGTAGAGTGTATGGTATAGAGTGTAGGGTGTAGAGTGTAGGGTATAGAGTGTATGTTATAGAGTGTAGGGTATAGAGTGTAGGGTAGAGAGTGTAGAGTGTAGGGTATAGAGTGTAGGGTATAGAGTGTAGGGTATAGAGTGTAGAGTGTAGGGATTAGAGTGTAGGGTATAGAGTGTAGTGTGTAGAGTGTAGGGTATAGAGTGTAGAGTGTAGGGTATAGAGTGTAGGGTATAGAGTGTAGGGTATAGAGTGTAGGGTATAGAGTGTAGAGTGTAGGGTATAGTGTGTAGGGTATAGAGTGCAGGGTGTAGAGTGTAGGGTATAGAGTGTAGGGTATAGAGTGTAGAGTGTAGGGTATAGAGTGTATGCTATAGAGTGTATGGTGTAGAGTGTATGGTATAGAGTGTAGGGTATAGAGTGTAGAGTGTATGGTATAGAGTGTAGGGTGTAGAGTGTAGGGTATAGAGTGTATGTTATAGAGTGTAGGGTATAGAGTGTAGGGTAGAGAGTGTAGAGTGTAGGGTATAGAGTGTAGGGTATAGAGTGTAGGGTATAGAGTGTAGAGTGTAGGGATTAGAGTGTAGGGTATAGAGTGTAGTGTGTAGAGTGTAGGGTATAGAGTGTAGAGTGTAGGGTATAGAGTGTATGGTATAGAGTGTAGGGTATAGAGTGTAGGGTGTAGAGTGTAGGGTATAGAGTGTAGGGTATAGAGTGTAGGGTATAGAGTGTAGGGAACAGAGTGTAGAGTGTAAGGTATAGAGTGTAGAGTATAGGGCATAGAGTGTAGGGTATAGAGTGTAGAGTGTAGGGTATAGAGTGTAGAGTGTAGGGTATAGAGTGTAGGGTATAGAGTGTAGGGTATAGAGTGTAGGGTATAGAGTGTAGAGTGTAGGGTATAGAGTGTAGGGTATAGAGTGTAGGGAGTAGAGTGTAGGGTATAGAGTGTAGGGTTCAGAGTGTAGGGTATAGAGTGTAGGGTATAGAGTGTATGGTATAGAGTGTAGGGTATAGAGTGTAGGGTATAGAGTGTAGGGTATAGAGTGTAGGGTATAGAGTGTAGAGTGTAGGGTATAGAGTGTAGGGTAGAGAGTGTATGGTATAGAGTGTAGGGTATAGAGTGTAGGGTATAGAGTGTAGGGTATAGAGTGTAGGGTATAGAGTGTAGAGTGTCGGGATTAGAGTGTAGGGTATAGAGTGTAGGATGTAGAGTGTAGGGTATAGAGTGTAGAGTGTAGGGTATAGAGTGTATGGTATAGAGTGTAGGGTATAGAGTGTAGGGTGTAGAGTGTAGGGTATAGAGTGTAGGGTATAGAGTGTATGGTATAGAGTGTAGGGAATAGAGTGTAGAGTGTAAGGTATAGAGTGTAGAGTGTAGGGTATAGAGTGTAGGGTATAGACTGTAGGGTATAGAGTGTAGGGTATAGAGTGTAGGGTATAGATTGTAGAGTGTAGGCTATAGAGTGTAGGGAATAGAGTGTAGAGTGTAGGGTATAGAGTGTAGGGTATAGAGTGTAGGGTATAGAGTGTAGGGCATAGAGTGTAGGGTATAGAGTGTAGGGTATAGAGTGTAGGGTATAGAGTGTAGAGTGTAGGGCATCGAGTGTAGAGTGTAGGGTATAGAGTGTAGGGCATAGAGTGTAGGGTATAGAGTGTAGAGTGTAGGGTATAGAGTGTAGAGTGTAGGGTATAGAGTGTAGGGTATAGAGTGTAGGGTAGAGAGTGTAGGGTAGAGAGTGTAGAGTGTAGGGTATAGAGTGTAGGGTATAGAGTGTAGGGTATAGATTGTAGAGTGTAGGGATTATAGTGTAGTGTATAGAGTGTAGGGTGTAGAGTGTAGGGTATAGAGTGTAGAGTGTAGGGTATAGAGTGTATGGTATAGAGTGTAGGGTATAGAGTGTGGGGTGTAGAGTGTAGGGTATAGAGTGTAGGGTACAGAGTGTAGGGAATAGAGTGTAGAGTGTAAGGTATAGAGTGTAGAGTGTAGGGCATAGAGTGTAGAGTGTAGGGTATAGAGTGTAGGGTATAGAGTGTAGGGTATAGAGTGTAGGGTATAGAGTGTAGGGTATAGAGTGTAGAGTGTAGGGTATAGAGTGTAGAGTGTAGGGTATAGAGTGTAGAGTGTAGGGTATAGAGTGTAGGGTATAGAGTGTAGGGTATAGAGTGTAGAGTGTAGGGTATAGAGTGTAGAGTGTAGGGTATAGAGTGTAGGGTATAGTGTGCAGGGTATAGAGTGTAGAGTGTAGGGATTAGAGTGTAGGGTATAGAGTGTAGGGTATAGAGTGTAGGGTGTAGAGTGTAGGGTATAGAGTGTAGGGTATAGAGTGTAGGGTATAGAGTGTAGGGAATAGAGTGTAGAGTGTAAGGTATAGAGTGTAGAGTGTATGGTATAGAGTGTAAGGTATAGAGTGTAGAGTGTAGGGATTAGAGTGTAGGGTATAGAGTGTAGGGTGTAGAGTGTAGGGTATAGAGTGTAGAGTGTATGGTATAGAGTGTAGGGTATAGAGTGTAGGGTGTAGAGTGTAGGGTATAGAGTGTAGGGTATAGAGTGTAGGGTATAGAGTGTAGGGTATAGAGTGTAGGGAATAGAGTGTGGAGTGTAAGGTATAGAGTGTAGAGTGTAGGGTATAGAGTGTAGGGTATAGACTGTAGGGTATAGAGTGTAGGGTATAGAGTGTAGGGTATAGAGTGTAGGGTATAGAGTGTAGGGTATAGATTGTAGAGTGTAGGCTATAGAGTGTAGGGTATAGAGAGTAGAGTGTAGGGTATACAGTGTAGGGTATAGAGTGTAGGGTATAGAGTGTAGGGTATAGAGTGTAGAGTGTAGGGTATAGTGTGTAGGGTATAGAGTGCAGGGTGTAGAGTGTAGGGTATAGAGTGTAGGGTATAGAGTGTAGAGTGTAGGGTATAGAGTGTATGCTATAGAGTGTATGGTGTAGAGTGTATGGTATAGAGTGTAGGGTATAGAGTGTAGAGTGTATGGTATAGAGTGTAGGGTGTAGAGTGTAGGGTATAGAGTGTATGTTATAGAGTGTAGGGTATAGAGTGTAGGGTAGAGAGTGTAGAGTGTAGGGTATAGAGTGTAGGGTATAGAGTGTAGGGTATAGAGTGTAGAGTGTAGGGATTAGAGTGTAGGGTATAGAGTGTAGTGTGTAGAGTGTAGGGTATAGAGTGTAGAGTGTAGGGTATAGAGTGTAGGGTATAGAGTGTAGGGTATAGAGTGTAGGGTATAGAGTGTAGAGTGTAGGGTATAGTGTGTAGGGTATAGAGTGCAGGGTGTAGAGTGTAGGGTATAGAGTGTAGGGTATAGAGTGTAGAGTGTAGGGTATAGAGTGTATGCTATAGAGTGTATGGTGTAGAGTGTATGGTATAGAGTGTAGGGTATAGAGTGTAGAGTGTAGGGTATAGAGTGTAGGGTATAGACTGTAGGGTATAGAGTGTAGGGTATAGAGTGTAGGGTATAGAGTGTAGGGTATAGATTGTAGAGTGTAGGCTATAGAGTGTAGGGTATAGAGAGTAGAGTGTAGGGTATAGAGTGTAGGGTATAGAGTGTAGGGTATAGAGTGTAGGGTATAGAGTGTAGGGTATAGAGTGTAGAGTGTAGGGTATAGAGTGTAGGGTATAGAGTGTATGGTATAGAGTGTAGGGTATAGAGTGTAGGGTATAGAGTGTAGGGTATAGAGTGTAGGGTATAGAGTGTAGAGTGTCGGGATTAGAGTGTAGGGTATAGAGTGTAGGATGTAGAGTGTAGGGTATAGAGTGTAGAGTGTAGGGTATAGAGTGTATGGTATAGAGTGTAGGGTATAGAGTGTAGGGTGTAGAGTGTAGGGTATAGAGTGTAGGGTATAGAGTGTATGGTATAGAGTGTAGGGAATAGAGTGTAGAGTGTAAGGTATAGAGTGTAGAGTGTAGGGTATAGAGTGTAGGGTATAGACTGTAGGGTATAGAGTGTAGGGTATAGAGTGTAGGGTATAGATTGTAGAGTGTAGGCTATAGAGTGTAGGGAATAGAGTGTAGAGTGTAGGGTATAGAGTGTAGGGTATAGAGTGTAGGGTATAGAGTGTAGGGCATAGAGTGTAGGGTATAGAGTGTAGGGTATAGAGTGTAGGGTATAGACTGTAGGGTATAGAGTGTAGGGTATAGAGTGTAGGGTATAGATTGTAGAGTGTAGGCTATAGAGTGTAGGGAATAGAGTGTAGAGTGTAGGGTATAGAGTGTAGGGTATAGAGTGCAGGGTATAGAGTGTAGGGTATACAGTGTAGGGTATAGAGTGTAGAGTGTAGGGTATAGAGTGTAGAGTGTAGGGTATAGAGTTTAGAGTGTAGGGCATAGAGTGTAGATTGTAGGGTATAGAGTGTAGGGTATAGAGTGTAGGGTATAGAGTGTAGGGTATAGAGTGTAGAGTGTAGGGTATAGAGTGTAGAGTGTAGGGTATAGAGTGTAGGGTACAGAGTGTAAGGTATAGAGTGTAGGGTAGAGAGTGTAGAGTGTAGGGTATAGAGTGTAGGGTATAGAGTGTAGGGTATAGAGTGTAGAGTGTAGGGATTAGAGTGTAGGGTATAGAGTGTAGGGTGTGGAGTGTAGGGTATAGAGTGTAGAGTGTAGGGTATAGAGTGTATGGTATAGAGTGTAGGGTATAGAGTGTAGGGTGTAGAGTGTAGGGTATAGAGTGTAGGGTATAGAGTGTAGGGTATAGAGTGTAGGGAATAGAGTGTAGAGTGTAAGGTATAGAGTGTAGAGTGTAGGGTATAGAGTGTAAGGTATAGAGTGTAGAGTGTAGGGATTATACTGTGTAGGGTATAGAGTGTAGGGTGTAGAGTGTAGGGTATAGATTGTAGAGTGTAGGGTATAGAGTGTATGGTATAGAGTGTAGGGTATAGAGTGTAGGGTGTAGAGTGTAGGGTATAGAGTGTAGGGTATAGAGTGTAGGGTATAGAGTGTAGGGTATAGAGTGTAGGGAATAGAGTGTGGAGTGTAAGGTATAGAGTGTAGAGTGTAGGGTATAGAGTGTAGGGTATAGACTGTAGGGTATAGAGTGTAGGGTATAGAGTGTAGGGTATAGATTGTAGCGTGTAGGCTATAGAGTGTAGGGTATACAGTGTAGAGTGTAGGGTATAGAGTGTAGGGTATAGAGTGTAGGGTATAGAGTGTAGGGTATAGAGTGTAGAGTGTAGGGTATAGTGTGTAGGGTATAGAGTGCAGGGTGTAGAGTGTAGGGTATAGAGTGTAGGGTATAGAGTGTAGAGTGTAGGGTATAGAGTGTATGCTATAGAGTGTATGGTGTAGAGTGTATGGTATAGAGTGTAGGGTATAGAGTGTTGAGTGTATGGTATAGAGTGTAGAGTGTAGAGTGTAGGGTATAGAGTGTATGTTATAGAGTGTAGGGTATAGAGTGTAGGGTAGAGAGTGTACAGTGTAGGGTATAGAGTGTAGGGTATAGAGTGTAGGGTATAGAGTGTAGAGTGTAGGGATTAGAGTGTAGGGTATAGAGTGTAGTGTGTAGAGTGTAGGGTATAGAGTGTAGAGTGTAGGGTATAGAGTGTATGGTATAGAGTGTAGGTTATAGAGTGTAGGGTGTAGAGTGTAGGGTATAGAGTGTAGGGTATAGAGTGTAGGGTATAGAGTGTAAGGTATAGAGTGTAGGGAATAGAGTGTAGAGTGTAAAGTATAGAGTGTAGAGTGTAGGGTATAGAGTGTAGGGTATAGACTGTAGGGTATAGAGTGTAGGGTATAGATTGTAGGCTATAGAGTGTAGGGTATAGAGTGTAGGGTATAGAGTGTAGGGTATAGAGTGTAGGGTATAGAGTGTAGGGTATAGAGTGTAGAGTGTAGGGTATAGTGTGTAGGGTATAGAGTGCAGGGTGTAGAGTGTAGGGTATAGAGTGTAGGGTATAGAATGTAGAGTGTAGGGTATAGAGTGTATGCTATAGAGTGTATGGTGTAGAGTGTATGGTATAGAGTGTAGGGTATAGAGTGTAGAGTGTAGGGTATAGAGTGTAGGGTATAGAGTGTAGGGTATAGAGTGTATGTTATAGAGTGTAGGGTATAGAGTGTAGAGTGTAGGGTATAGAATGTAGAGTGTAGGGTATAGAGTGTAGGGTATAGAGTGTAGGGTATAGAGTGTAGGGTGTAGAGTGTAGGGTATAGAGTGTAGGGTATAGAGTGTAGAGTGCAGGGTATAGAGTTTAGAGTGTAGGGTATAGAGTGTAGGGTATAGAGTGTAAGGTATAGAGTGTAGGGTGTAGAGTGTAGGGTATAGAGTGTAGGGTATAGAGTGTAGGGTATAGAGTGTACGGTATAGAGTGTAGGGTACAGAGTGTATAGTATAGAGTGTAGGGTATAGAGTGTAGGGTATAGAGTGTATGGTATAGAGTGTAGGGTATAGAGTGTATGTTATAGAGTGTAGGGTATAGAGTGTAGAGTGTAGGGTATAGAGTGTAGAGTGTAGAGTGTAGGGTATAGAGTGTAGAGTGTAGGGTATAGAGTGTAGAGTGTAGGGTATAGAGTTTAGAGTGTAGGGTATAGAGTGTAGGGTATAGAGTGTAAGGTGTAGAGTGTAGGGTATAGAGTGTAGGGTATAGAGTGTAGGGTATAGAGTGTAGGGTATAGAGTGTAGGGTATAGAGTGTAGAGTGTAGGGTATAGAGTTTAGAGTGTAGGGTATAGAGTGTAGGGTATAGAGTGTAAGGTATAGAGTGTAGGGTGTAGAGTGTAGGGTATAGAGTGTAGGGTATAGAGTGTAGGGTATAGAGTGTACGGTATAGAGTGTAGGGTATAGAGTGTATGGTATAGAGTGTAGGGTATAGAGTGTAGGGTATAGAGTGTATGGTATAGATTGTAGGGTATAGAGTGTAGGGTGTAGCGTGTATGTTATAGAGTGTAGGGTATAGAGTGTAGGGTATAGAGTTTAGAGTGTAGGGTATAGAGAGTAGGGTATAGAGTGTAAGGTATAGAGTGTAGGGTGTAGAGTGTAGGGTATAGAGTGTAGGGCATAGGGTGTAGGGTATAGAGTGTAGGGTATAGAGTGTAGAGTGTAGGGTATAGAGTGTAGGGTATAGAGTGTAGGGTATAGAGTGTAGAGTGTAGGGTATAGAGTGTAGGGTATTGAGTGTAGGGTATAGAGTGTAGGGTATAGAGTGTAGAGTGTAGGGTATAGAGTGTAGAGTGTAGGGTATAGAGTGTAGGGTATATAGTGTAGAGTGTAGGGTATAGAGTGTAGGGTATAGAGTGTAGGGTATAGAGTGTAGGGTATAGCGTGTAGAGTGTAGGGTATAGAGTGTAGAGTGTAGGGTATAGAGTGTAGGGTATAGAGTGTAGGGTATAGAGTGTAGGGTATAGAGTGTAGAGTGTAGGGTATAGAGTGTAGCGTATAGAGTGTAGGGAGTAGAGTGTAGGGTATAGAGTGTAGGGTTCAGAGTGTAGGGTATAGAGTGTAGGGTATAGAGTGTATGGTATAGAGTGTAGGGTATAGAGTGTAGGGTATAGAGTGTAGGGTATAGAGTGTAGGGTATAGAGTGTAGAGTGTAGGGTATAGAGTGTAGGGTATAGAGTGTAGGGTAGAGAGTGTAGAGTGTAGGGTATAGAGTGTAGGGTATAGAGTGTAGGGTATAGAGTGTAGGGTGTAGAGTGTAGGGTATAGAGTGTAGGGTATAGAGTGTAGGGTATAGAGTGTAGGGAATAGAGTGTAGAGTGTAAGGTATAGAGTGTAGGGTATAGAGTGTACGGTATAGAGTGTAGGGTATAGAGTGTATGGTATAGAGTGTAGGGTATAGAGTGTAGAGTGTAGGGAATAGAGTGTAGGGATTAGAGTGTAGGGTATAGAGTGTAGGGTGTAGAGTGTAGGGTATAGAGTGTAGAGTGTAGGGTATAGAGTGTATGGTATAGAGTGTAGGGTATAGAGTGTAGGGTGTAGAGTGTAGGGTATAGAGTGTAGGGTATAGAGTGTAGGGTATAGAGTGTAGGGTATAGAGTGTAGGGAATAGAGTGTAGAGTGTAAGGTATAGAGTGTAGAGTGTAGGGTATAGAGTGTAGGGTATAGAGTGTAGAGTGTTGGGATTAGAGTGTAGGGTATAGAGTGTAGGGTGTAGAGTGTAGGGTATAGAGTGTAGAGTGTAGGGTATAGAGTATATGGTATAGAGTGTAGGGTATAGAGTGTAGGGTGTAGAGTATAGGGTATAGAGTGTAGGGTATAGAGTGTAGGGTATAGAGTGTAGGGAATAGAGTGTAGAGTGTAAGGTTTAGAGTGTAGAGTGTAGGGTATAGAGTGTAGGGTATAGACTGTAGGGTATAGAGTGTAGGGTATAGAGTGTAGGGTATAGATTGTAGAGTGTAGGCTATAGAGTGTAGGGTATAGAGTGTAGAGTGTAGGGTATAGAGTGTAGGGTATAGTGTGTAGGGTATAGAGTGTAGAGTGTAGGGTATAGTGTGTAGGATAGAGTGTAGGGTATAGAGTGTAGGGTATAGAGTGTATGGTATAGAGTGTAGGGTATAGAGTGTAGGGTATAGAGTGTAGGGTATAGAGTGTAGGGTATAGAGTGTAGAGTGTAGGGTATAGAGTGTTGAGTGTAGGGTATAGAGTGTAGGGTATAGAGTGTAGGGTAGAGAGTGTAGAGTGTAGGGTATAGAGTGTAGGGGATAGAGTGTAGGGTATAGAGTGTAGAGTGTAGGGATTAGAGTGTAGGGTATAGAGTGTAGGGTGTAGAGTGTAGGGTATAGAGTGTAGAGTGTAGGGTATAGAGTGTATGGTATAGAGTGTAGGGTATAGAGTGTAGGGTGTAGAGTGTAGGGTATAGAGTGTAGGGTATAGAGTGTAGGGTATAGAGTGTAGGGTATAGAGTGTAGGGAATAGAGTGTAGAGTGTAAGGTATAGAGTGTAGACTGTAGGGTATAGAGTGTAGGGTATAGAGTGTAGAGTGTTGGGATTAGAGTGTAGGGTATAGAGTGTAGGGTGTAGAGTGTAGGGTATAGAGTGTAGAGTGTAGGGTATAGAGTATATGGTATAGAGTGTAGGGTATAGAGTGTAGGGTGTAGAGTGTAGGGTATAGAGTGTAGGGTATAGAGTGTAGTGCATAAAGTGTAGAGTGTAGGGTATAGAGTGTAGGGTATAGAGTGTAGGGTATAGAGTGTAGAGTGTAGGGTATAGAGTGTAGGGTATAGAGTGTAGGGTATACAGTGTAGGGTATAGAGTGTAGGGTATAGAGTGTAGGGTATAGAGTGTAGGGTATAGAGTGTAGGGTATAGAGTGTAGAGTGTAGGGTATAGAGTTTAGAGTGTAGGGTATAGAGTGTAGGGTATAGAGTGTAAGGTATAGAGTGTAGGGTGTAGAGTGTAGGGTATAGAGTGTAGGGTATAGAGTGTAGGGTATAGAGTGTACGGTATAGAGTGTAGGGTATAGAGTGTATGGTATAGAGTGTAGGGTATAGAGTGTAGGGTATAGAGTGTGAGGTATAGAGTGTATGGTATAGATTGTAGGGTATAGAGTGTAGGGTAGAGTGTAGGGTATAGAGTGTAGAGTGTAGGGTATAGAGTGTAGAGTGTAGGGTATAGATTGTATGGTATAGAGTGTAGGGTATAGAATGTAAGGTGTAGAGTGTTGGGTATAGAGTGTAGGGTATAGAGTGTAGGGTATAGAGTGTAGGGTATAGAGTGTAGGGTATAGAGTGTAGGGAATAGAGTGTAGAGTGTAAGGTATAGAGTGTAGAGTGTAGGGTATAGACTGTAGGGTATAGAGTGTAGAGTGTAGGGATTAGAGTGTAGGGTATAGAGTGTAGGGTATAGAGTGTAGGGTATAGAGTGTAAAGTGTAGGGTATAGAGTGTAGAGTGTAGGGTATAGAGTGTAGGGTATAGAGTGTAGGGTATAGAGTGTAGGGTAGAGTGTGTAGAGTGTAGGGTATAGAGTGTAGGGTATAGAGTGTAGGGTATAGAGTGTAGAGTGTAGGGATTAGAGTGTAGGGTATAGAGTGTAGGGTGTAGAGTGTAGGGTATAGAGTGTAGAGTGTAGGGTATAGAGTGTATGGTATAGAGTGTAGGGTATAGAGTGTAGGGTGTAGAGTGTAGGGTATAGAGTGTAGGGTATAGAGTGTAGGGTATAGAGTGTAGGGAATAGAGTGTAGAGTGTAAGGTATAGAGTGTAGGGTATAGAGTGTAGGGTATAGAGTGTAGAGTGAAGGGATTAGAGTGTAGGGTATAGAGTGTAGGGTGTAGAGTGTAGGGTATAGAGTGTAGAGTGTAGGGTATAGAGTGTATGGTACAGAGTGTAGGGTATAGAGTGTAGGGTGTAGAGTGTAGGGTATAGAGTGTAGGGTATAGAGTGTAGGGTATAGAGTGTAGGGTATAGAGTGTAGGGAATAGAGTGTAGAGTGTAAGGTATAGAGTGTAGAGTGTAGGGTATAGAGTGTAGGGTATAGACTGTAGGGTATAGAGTGTAGGGTATAGAGTGTAGGGTATAGATTGTAGAGTGTAGGCTATAGAGTGTAGGGTATAGAGTGTAGAGTGTAGGGTATAGAGTGTAGGGTATAGAGTGTAGGGTAGAGAGTGTAAGGTATAGAGTGTAGAGTGTAGGGTATAGTGTGTAGGGTATAGAGTGCAGGGTGTAGAGTGTAGGGTATAGAGTGTAGGGTATAGAGTGTAGAGTGTAGGGTATAGAGTGTATGCTATAGAGTGTATGGTGTAGAGTGTATGGTATAGAGTGTAGGGTATAGATTGTAGAGTGCATGGTATAGAGTGTAGGGTATAGAGTGTAGGGTATAGAGTGTATGTTATAGAGTGTAGGGTATAGAGTGTAGGGTAGAGATTGTAGAGTGTAGGGTATAGAGTGTAGGGTATAGAGTGTAGAGTGTCGGGATTAGAGTGTAGGGTATAGAGTGTAGGATGTAGAGTGTAGGGTATAGAGTGTAGAGTGTAGGGTATAGAGTGTATGGTATAGAGTGTAGGGTATAGAGTGTAGGGTGTAGAGTGTAGGGTATAGAGTGTAGGGTATAGAGTGTAGGGTATAGAGTGTAGGGTATAGAGTGTAGGGTGTAGAGTGTAGGGTATAGAGTGTATGGTATAGAGTGTAGGGTATAGAATGTATGGTATAGAGTGTAGAGTGTAGGATATAGAGTGTAGAGTATAGAGTGTAGAGTGTAGGGTATAGAGTGTAGGGTATAGAGTGTAGGGTATAGAGTGTAGAGTGTAGGGATTAGAGTGTAGGGTATAGAGTGTAGGGTATAGAGTGTAGAGTGTAGGGTAGAGAGTGTAGGATATAGAGTGTAGAGTGTAGGGTATAGAGTGTAGGGTATAGAGTGTAGGGTATAGAGTGTAGGGTATAGAGTGTAGAGTGTAGGGTATAGAGTGTAGGGTATAGAGTGTAGGGTATAGAGTGTAGGGTATAGAGTGTAGGGTGTAGAGTGTAGGGTATAGAGTGTAGGGTATAGAGTGTAGGGTATAGAGTGTAGGGTGTAGAGTGTATGGTATAGAGTGCAGGGTATAGAATGTATGGTATAGAGTGTAGAGTGTAGGATATAGAGTGTAGGGTATAGAGTGTAGAGTGTAGGGATTAGAGTGTAGGGTATAGAGTGTAGGGTATAAAGTGTAGAGTGTAGGGTAGAGAGTGTAGGATATAGAGTGTAGAGTGTAGGGTATAGAGTGTAGGGTATAGAGTGTAGGGTATAGAGTGTAGGGTTTAGAGTGTAGAGTGTAGGGTATAGAGTGTAGGGTATAGAGTGTATGGTATAGAGTGTAGGGTATAGAGTGTAGGGTGTAGAGTGTAGGGTATAGAGTGTAGGGTATAGAGTGTAGGGTATAGAGTGTAGGGTGTAGAGTGTAGGGTATAGAGTGTATGGTATAGAGTGTAGGGTATAGAATGTATGGTATAGAGTGTAGAGTGTAGGATATAGAGTGTAGGGTATAGAGTGTAGAGCGTAGGGTATAGAGTGTAGGGTATAGAGTGTAGGGTATAGAGTGTAGAGTGTAGGGATTAGAGTGTAGGGTATAGAGTGTAGGGTATAGAGTGTAGAGTGTAGGGTAGATAGTGTAGGATATAGAGTGTAGAGTGTAGGGTATAGAGTGTAGGGTATAGAGTGTAGGGTATAGAGTGTAGGGTATAGAGTGTAGAGTGTAGGGCATAGAGTGTAGGGTATAGAGTGTAGGGTATAGAGTGTAGAGTGTAGGGTATAGAGTGTAGGGTATAGAGTGTAGGGTATAGAGTGTAGGGCATAGAGTGTAGGGTAAAGAGTGTAGGGTGTAGAGTGTAGGGTATAGAGTGTAGGGTATAGAGTGTAGAGTGTAGGGTATAGAGTGTAGGGTATAAAGTGTAGGGTATAGAGTGTAGGGTATAGAGTGTAGGGTATAGAGTGTAGAGTGTAGGGTATAGCGTGTAGAGTGTCGGGTATAGAGTGTAGGGTATAGAGTGTAGGGTATAGAGTGTAGGGTATAGAGTGTAGAGTGGAGGGTATAGAGTGTAGAGTGTAGGGTATAGAGTGTATGGTATAGAGTGTAGGGTATAGAGTGTAGGGTGTAGAGTGTTGGGTATAGAGTGTAGGGTATAGAGTGTAGGGTATAGAGTGTAGGGTATAGAGTGTAGGGAATAGAGTGTAGAGTGTAAGGTATAGAGTGTAGAGTGTAGGGTATAGAGTGTAGGGTATAGAGTGTAGAGTGTAGGGATTAGAGTGTAGGGTATAGAGTGTAGGGTATAGAGTGTAGTGTATAGAGTGTAGGGAATAGAGTGTGGAGTGTAAGGTATAGAGTGTAGAGTGTAGGGTATAGACTGTAGGGTATAGAGTGTAGGGTATAGAGTGTAGGGTATAGATTGTAGAGTATAGGCTATAGAGTGTAGGGTATAGAGTGTAGAGTGTAGGGTATAGAGTGTAGGGTATAGAGTGTAGGGTATAGAGTGTAGAGTGTAGGGTATAGTGTGTAGGGTATAGAGTGCAGGGTGTAGAGTGTAGGGTATAGAGTGTAGGGTATAGAGTGTAGAGTGTAGGGTATAGAGTGTATGCTATAGAGTGTATGGTGTAGAGTGTATGGTATAGAGTGTAGGGTATACAGTGTAGAGTGTATGGTATAGAGTGTAGGGTGTAGAGTGTAGGGTATAGAGTGTATGTTATAGAGTGTAGGGTATAGAGTGTAGGGTAGAGAGTGTAGAGTGTAGGGTATAGAGTGTAGGGTATAGAGTGTAGGGTATAGAGTGTAGAGTGTAGGGATTAGAGTGTAGGGTATAGAGTGTAGTGTGTAGAGTGTAGGGTATAGAGTGTAGAGTGTAGGGTATAGAGTGTATGGTATAGAGTGTAGGGTATAGAGTGTAGGGTGTAGAGTGTAGGGTATAGAGTGTAGGGTATAGAGTGTAGGGTATAGAGTGTAGGGAATAGAGTGTAGAGTGTAAGGTATAGAGTGTAGAGTTTAGGGTATAGAGTGTAGGGTATAGAGTGTAGAGTGTAGGGATTAGAGTGTAGGGTATAGAGTGTAGAGTGTAGAGTGTAGGGTATAGAGTGTAGAGTGTAGGGTATAGAGTGTATGGTATAGAGTGTAGGGTATAGAGTGTAGGGTGTAGAGTGTAGGGTATAGAGTGTAGGGTATAGAGTGTAGGGTATAGAGTGTAGGGTATAGAGTGTAGGGAATAGAGTGTAGAGTGTAAGGTATAGAGTGTAGAGTGTAGGGTATAGAGTGTAGGGTATAGACTGTAGGGTATAAAGTGTAGGGTATAGATTGTAGGCTATAGAGTGTAGGGTATAGAGTGTAGGGTATAGAGTGTAGGGTATAGAGTGTAGGGTATAGAGTGTAGGGTATAGAGTGTAGAGTGTAGGGTATAGTGTGTAGGGTATAGAGTGCAGGGTGTAGAGTGTAGGGTATAGAGTGTAGGGTATAGAGTGTAGAGTGTAGGGTATAGAGTGTATGCTATAGAGTGTATGGTGTAGAGTGTATGGTATAGAGTGTAGGGTATAGAGTGTAGAGTGTAGGGTATAGAGTGTATGTTATAGAGTGTAGGGTATAGAGTGTAGAATGTAGGGTATAGAGTTTAGAGTGTAGGGTATAGAGTGTAGGGTATAGATTGTAAGGTATAGAGTGTAGGGTGTAGAGTGTAGGGTATAGATTGTAGGGTATAGAGTGTAGGGTATAGAGTGTACGGTATAGAGTGTAGGGTATGGAGTGTATGGTATAGAGTGTAGGGTATAGAGTGTAGGGTATAGAGTGTAGGGTATAAAGTGTAGAGTGTAGGGTATAGAGTGTAGAGTGTAGGGTTTAGAGTGTATGGTATAGAGTGTAGGGTATAGAGTGTAGGGTGTAGAGTGTAGAGTGTAGGGTAGATAGTGTAGGATATAGAGTGTAGAGTGTAGGGTATAGAGTGTAGGGTATAGAGTGTAGGGTATAGAGTGTAGGGTATAGAGTGTAGAGTGTAGGGCATAGAGTGTAGGGTATAGAGTGTAGGGTATAGAGTGTAGAGTGTAGGGTAGATAGTGTAGGATATAGAGTGTAGAGTGTAGGGTATAGAGTGTAGGGTATAGAGTGTAGGGTATAGAGTGTAGGGTATAGAGTGTAGAGTGTAGGGCATAGAGTGTAGGGTATAGAGTGTAGGGTATAGAGTGTAGAGTGTAGGGTATGGAGTGTAGGGTATAGAGTGTAGGGTATAGAGTGTAGGGCATAGAGTGTAGGGTAAAGAGTGTAGGGTGTAGAGTGTAGGGTATAGAGTGTAGGGTATAGAGTGTAGAGTGTAGGGTATAGAGTGTAGGGTATAAAGTGTAGGGTATAGAGTGTAGGGTATAGAGTGTAGGGTATAGAGTGTAGAGTGTAGGGTATAGCGTGTAGAGTGTCGGGTATAGAGTGTAGGGTATAGAGTGTAGGGTATAGAGTGTAGGGTATAGAGTGTAGAGTGGAGGGTATAGAGTGTAGAGTGTAGGGTATAGAGTGTATGGTATAGAGTGTAGGGTATAGAGTGTAGGGTGTAGAGTGTTGGGTATAGAGTGTAGGGTATAGAGTGTAGGGTATAGAGTGTAGGGTATAGAGTGTAGGGAATAGAGTGTAGAGTGTAAGGAATAGAGTGTAGAGTGTAGGGTATAGAGTGTAGGGTATAGAGTGTAGAGTGTAGGGATTAGAGTGTAGGGTATAGAGTGTAGGGTATAGAGTGTAGTGTATAGAGTGTAGGGAATAGAGTGTGGAGTGTAAGGTATAGAGTGTAGAGTGTAGGGTATAGACTGTAGGGTATAGAGTGTAGGGTATAGAGTGTAGGGTATAGATTGTAGAGTATAGGCTATAGAGTGTAGGGTATAGAGTGTAGAGTGTAGGGTATAGAGTGTAGGGTATAGAGTGTAGGGTATAGAGTGTAGAGTGTAGGGTATAGTGTGTAGGGTATAGAGTGCAGGGTGTAGAGTGTAGGGTATAGAGTGTAGGGTATAGAGTGTAGAGTGTAGGGTATAGAGTGTATGCTATAGAGTGTATGGTGTAGAGTGTATGGTATAGAGTGTAGGGTATACAGTGTAGAGTGTATGGTATAGAGTGTAGGGTGTAGAGTGTAGGGTATAGAGTGTATGTTATAGAGTGTAGGGTATAGAGTGTAGGGTAGAGAGTGTAGAGTGTAGGGTATAGAGTGTAGGGTATAGAGTGTAGGGTATAGAGTGTAGAGTGTAGGGATTAGAGTGTAGGGTATAGAGTGTAGTGTGTAGAGTGTAGGGTATAGAGTGTAGAGTGTAGGGTATAGAGTGTATGGTATAGAGTGTAGGGTATAGAGTGTAGGGTGTAGAGTGTAGGGTATAGAGTGTAGGGTATAGAGTGTAGGGTATAGAGTGTAGGGAATAGAGTGTAGAGTGTAAGGTATAGAGTGTAGAGTTTAGGGTATAGAGTGTAGGGTATAGAGTGTAGAGTGTAGGGATTAGAGTGTAGGGTATAGAGTGTAGGGTGTAGAGTGTAGGGTATAGAGTGTAGAGTGTAGGGTATAGAGTGTATGGTATAGAGTGTAGGGTATAGAGTGTAGGGTGTAGAGTGTATGGTATAGAGTGTAGGGTATAGAGTGTAGGGTATAGAGTGTAGGGTATAGAGTGTAGGGTGTAGAGTGTAGGGTATAGAGTGTATGGTATAGAGTGTAGGGTATAGAATGTATGGTATAGAGTGTAGAGTGTAGGATATAGAGTGTAGGGTATAGAGTGTAGAGCGTAGGGTATAGAGTGTAGGGTATAGAGTGTAGGGTATAGAGTGTAGAGTGTAGGGATTAGAGTGTAGGGTATAGAGTGTAGGGTATAGAGTGTAGAGTGTAGGGTAGATAGTGTAGGATATAGAGTGTAGAGTGTAGGGTATAGAGTGTAGGGTATAGAGTGTAGGGTATAGAGTGTAGGGTATAGAGTGTAGAGTGTAGGGCATAGAGTGTAGGGTATAGAGTGTAGGGTATAGAGTGTAGAGTGTAGGGTATAGAGTGTAGGGTATAGAGTGTAGGGTATAGAGTGTAGGGCATAGAGTGTAGGGTAAAGAGTGTAGGGTGTAGAGTGTAGGGTATAGAGTGTAGGGTATAGAGTGTAGAGTGTAGGGTATAGAGTGTAGGGTATAAAGTGTAGGGTATAGAGTGTAGGGTATAGAGTGTAGGGTATAGAGTGTAGAGTGTAGGGTATAGCGTGTAGAGTGTCGGGTATAGAGTGTAGGGTATAGAGTGTAGGGTATAGAGTGTAGGGTATAGAGTGTAGAGTGGAGGGTATAGAGTGTAGAGTGTAGGGTATAGAGTGTATGGTATAGAGTGTAGGGTATAGAGTGTAGGGTGTAGAGTGTTGGGTATAGAGTGTAGGGTATAGAGTGTAGGGTATAGAGTGTAGGGTATAGAGTGTAGGGAATAGAGTGTAGAGTGTAAGGTATAGAGTGTAGAGTGTAGGGTATAGAGTGTAGGGTATAGAGTGTAGAGTGTAGGGATTAGAGTGTAGGGTATAGAGTGTAGGGTATAGAGTGTAGTGTATAGAGTGTAGGGAATAGAGTGTGGAGTGTAAGGTATAGAGTGTAGAGTGTAGGGTATAGACTGTAGGGTATAGAGTGTAGGGTATAGAGTGTAGGGTATAGATTGTAGAGTATAGGCTATAGAGTGTAGGGTATAGAGTGTAGAGTGTAGGGTATAGAGTGTAGGGTATAGAGTGTAGGGTATAGAGTGTAGAGTGTAGGGTATAGTGTGTAGGGTATAGAGTGCAGGGTGTAGAGTGTAGGGTATAGAGTGTAGGGTATAGAGTGTAGAGTGTAGGGTATAGAGTGTATGCTATAGAGTGTATGGTGTAGAGTGTATGGTATAGAGTGTAGGGTATACAGTGTAGAGTGTATGGTATAGAGTGTAGGGTGTAGAGTGTAGGGTATAGAGTGTATGTTATAGAGTGTAGGGTATAGAGTGTAGGGTAGAGAGTGTAGAGTGTAGGGTATAGAGTGTAGGGTATAGAGTGTAGGGTATAGAGTGTAGAGTGTAGGGATTAGAGTGTAGGGTATAGAGTGTAGTGTGTAGAGTGTAGGGTATAGAGTGTAGAGTGTAGGGTATAGAGTGTATGGTATAGAGTGTAGGGTATAGAGTGTAGGGTGTAGAGTGTAGGGTATAGAGTGTAGGGTATAGAGTGTAGGGTATAGAGTGTAGGGAATAGAGTGTAGAGTGTAAGGTATAGAGTGTAGAGTTTAGGGTATAGAGTGTAGGGTATAGAGTGTAGAGTGTAGGGATTAGAGTGTAGGGTATAGAGTGTAGAGTGTAGAGTGTAGGGTATAGAGTGTAGAGTGTAGGGTATAGAGTGTATGGTATAGAGTGTAGGGTATAGAGTGTAGGGTGTAGAGTGTAGGGTATAGAGTGTAGGGTATAGAGTGTAGGGTATAGAGTGTAGGGTATAGAGTGTAGGGAATAGAGTGTAGAGTGTAAGGTATAGAGTGTAGAGTGTAGGGTATAGAGTGTAGGGTATAGACTGTAGGGTATAAAGTGTAGGGTATAGATTGTAGGCTATAGAGTGTAGGGTATAGAGTGTAGGGTATAGAGTGTAGGGTATAGAGTGTAGGGTATAGAGTGTAGGGTATAGAGTGTAGAGTGTAGGGTATAGTGTGTAGGGTATAGAGTGCAGGGTGTAGAGTGTAGGGTATAGAGTGTAGGGTATAGAGTGTAGAGTGTAGGGTATAGAGTGTATGCTATAGAGTGTATGGTGTAGAGTGTATGGTATAGAGTGTAGGGTATAGAGTGTAGAGTGTAGGGTATAGAGTGTATGTTATAGAGTGTAGGGTATAGAGTGTAGAGTGTAGGGTATAGAGTTTAGAGTGTAGGGTATAGAGTGTAGGGTATAGAGTGTAAGGTATAGAGTGTAGGGTGTAGAGTGTAGGGTATAGATTGTAGGGTATAGAGTGTAGGGTATAGAGTGTACGGTATAGAGTGTAGGGTATGGAGTGTATGGTATAGAGTGTAGGGTATAGAGTGTAGGGTATAGAGTGTAGGGTATAAAGTGTAGAGTGTAGGGTATAGAGTGTAGAGTGTAGGGTATAGAGTGTATGGTATAGAGTGTAGGGTATAGAGTGTAGGGTGTAGAGTGTAGAGTGTAGGGTAGATAGTGTAGGATATAGAGTGTAGAGTGTAGGGTATAGAGTGTAGGGTATAGAGTGTAGGGTATAGAGTGTAGGGTATAGAGTGTAGAGTGTAGGGCATAGAGTGTAGGGTATAGAGTGTAGGGTATAGAGTGTAGAGTGTAGGGTAGATAGTGTAGGATATAGAGTGTAGAGTGTAGGGTATAGAGTGTAGGGTATAGAGTGTAGGGTATAGAGTGTAGGGTATAGAGTGTAGAGTGTAGGGCATAGAGTGTAGGGTATAGAGTGTAGGGTATAGAGTGTAGAGTGTAGGGTATAGAGTGTAGGGTATAGAGTGTAGGGCATAGAGTGTAGGGTAAAGAGTGTAGGGTGTAGAGTGTAGGGTATAGAGTGTAGGGTATAGAGTGTAGAGTGTAGGGTATAGAGTGTAGGGTATAAAGTGTAGGGTATAGAGTGTAGGGTATAGAGTGTAGGGAATAGTGTGTAGAGTGTAGGGTATAGCGTGTAGAGTGTCGGGTATAGAGTGTAGGGTATAGAGTGTAGGGTATAGAGTGTAGGGTATAGAGTGTAGAGTGGAGGGTATAGAGTGTAGAGTGTAGGGTATAGAGTGTATGGTATAGAGTGTAGGGTATAGAGTGTAGGGTGTAGAGTGTTGGGTATAGAGTGTAGGGTATAGAGTGTAGGGTATAGAGTGTAGGGTATAGAGTGTAGGGAATAGAGTGTAGAGTGTAAGGAATAGAGTGTAGAGTGTAGGGTATAGAGTGTAGGGTATGGAGTGTAGAGTGTAGGGATTAGAGTGTAGGGTATAGAGTGTAGGGTATAGAGTGTAGTGTATAGAGTGTAGGGAATAGAGTGTAGGGTATAGAGTGTAGGGAATAGAGTGTAGAGTGTAAGGTATAGAGTGTAGAGTGTAGGGTATAGAGTGTAGGGTATAGACTGTAGGGTATAAAGTGTAGGGTATAGATTGTAGGCTATAGAGTGTAGGGTATAGAGTGTAGGGTATAGAGTGTAGGGTATAGAGTGTAGGGTATAGAGTGTAGGGTATAGAGTGTAGAGTGTAGGGTATAGTGTGTAGGGTATAGAGTGCAGGGTGTAGAGTGTAGGGTATAGAGTGTAGGGTATAGAGTGTAGAGTGTAGGGTATAGAGTGTATGCTATAGAGTGTATGGTGTAGAGTGTATGGTATAGAGTGTAGGGTATAGAGTGTAGAGTGTAGGGTATAGAGTGTATGTTATAGAGTGTAGGGTATAGAGTGTAGAGTGTAGGGTATAGAGTTTAGAGTGTAGGGTATAGAGTGTAGGGTATAGAGTGTAAGGTATAGAGTGTAGGGTGTAGAGTGTAGGGTATAGATTGTAGGGTATAGAGTGTAGGGTATAGAGTGTACGGTATAGAGTGTAGGGTATGGAGTGTATGGTATAGAGTGTAGGGTATAGAGTGTAGGGTATAGAGTGTAGGGTATAAAGTGTAGAGTGTAGGGTATAGAGTGTAGAGTGTAGGGTATAGAGTGTATGGTATAGAGTGTAGGGTATAGAGTGTAGGGTGTAGAGTGTAGAGTGTAGGGTAGATAGTGTAGGATATAGAGTGTAGAGTGTAGGGTATAGAGTGTAGGGTATAGAGTGTAGGGTATAGAGTGTAGGGTATAGAGTGTAGAGTGTAGGGCACAGAGTGTAGGGTATAGAGTGTAGGGTATAGAGTGTAGAGTGTAGGGTAGATAGTGTAGGATATAGAGTGTAGAGTGTAGGGTATAGAGTGTAGGGTATAGAGTGTAGGGTATAGAGTGTAGGGTATAGAGTGTAGAGTGTAGGGCATAGAGTGTAGGGTATAGAGTGTAGGGTATAGAGTGTAGAGTGTAGGGTATAGAGTGTAGGGTATAGAGTGTAGGGCATAGAGTGTAGGGTAAAGAGTGTAGGGTGTAGAGTGTAGGGTATAGAGTGTAGGGTATAGAGTGTAGAGTGTAGGGTATAGAGTGTAGGGTATAAAGTGTAGGGTATAGAGTGTAGGGTATAGAGTGTAGGGTATAGAGTGTAGAGTGTAGGGTATAGCGTGTAGAGTGTCGGGTATAGAGTGTAGGGTATAGAGTGTAGGGTATAGAGTGTAGGGTATAGAGTGTAGAGTGGAGGGTATAGAGTGTAGAGTGTAGGGTATAGAGTGTATGGTATAGAGTGTAGGGTATAGAGTGTAGGGTGTAGAGTGTTGGGTATAGAGTGTAGGGTATAGAGTGTAGGGTATAGAGTGTAGGGTATAGAGTGTAGGGAATAGAGTGTAGAGTGTAAGGAATAGAGTGTAGAGTGTAGGGTATAGAGTGTAGGGTATGGAGTGTAGAGTGTAGGGATTAGAGTGTAGGGTATAGAGTGTAGGGTATAGAGTGTAGTGTATAGAGTGTAGGGAATAGAGTGTGGAGTGTAAGGTATAGAGTGTAGAGTGTAGGGTATAGACTGTAGGGTATAGAGTGTAGGGTATAGAGTGTAGGGTATAGATTGTAGAGTATAGGCTATAGAGTGTAGGGTATAGAGTGTAGAGTGTAGGGTATAGAGTGTAGGGTATAGAGTGTAGGGTATAGAGTGTAGAGTGTAGGGTATAGTGTGTAGGGTATAGAGTGCAGGGTGTAGAGTGTAGGGTATAGAGTGTAGGGTATAGAGTGTAGAGTGTAGGGTATAGAGTGTATGCTATAGAGTGTATGGTGTAGAGTGTATGGTATAGAGTGTAGGGTATACAGTGTAGAGTGTATGGTATAGAGTGTAGGGTGTAGAGTGTAGGGTATAGAGTGTATGTTATAGAGTGTAGGGTATAGAGTGTAGGGTAGAGAGTGTAGAGTGTAGGGTATAGAGTGTAGGGTATAGAGTGTAGGGTATAGAGTGTAGAGTGTAGGGATTAGAGTGTAGGGTATAGAGTGTAGTGTGTAGAGTGTAGGGTATAGAGTGTAGAGTGTAGGGTATAGAGTGTATGGTATAGAGTGTAGGGTATAGAGTGTAGGGTGTAGAGTGTAGGGTATAGAGTGTAGGGTATAGAGTGTAGGGTATAGAGTGTAGGGAATAGAGTGTAGAGTGTAAGGTATAGAGTGTAGAGTTTAGGGTATAGAGTGTAGGGTATAGAGTGTAGAGTGTAGGGATTAGAGTGTAGGGTATAGAGTGTAGGGTGTAGAGTGTAGGGTATAGAGTGTAGAGTGTAGGGTATAGAGTGTATGGTATAGAGTGTAGGGTATAGAGTGTAGGGTGTAGAGTGTAGGGTATAGAGTGTAGGGTATAGAGTGTAGGGTATAGAGTGTAGGGTATAGAGTGTAGGGAATAGAGTGTAGAGTGTAAGGTATAGAGTGTAGAGTGTAGGGTATAGAGTGTAGGGTATAGACTGTAGGGTATAAAGTGTAGGGTATAGATTGTAGGCTATAGAGTGTAGGGTATAGAGTGTAGGGAATAGAGTGTAGAGTGTAAGGTATAGAGTGTAGAGTTTAGGGTATAAAGTGTAGGGTATAGAGTGTAGAGTGTATGGTATAGAGTGTAGGGTATAGAGTGTAGGGTGTAGAGTGTAGGGTATAGAGTGTAGAGTGTAGGGTATAGAGTGTATGGTATAGAGTGTAGGGTATAGAGTGTAGGGTGTAGAGTGTAGGGTATAGAGTGTAGGGTATAGAGTGTAGGGTATAGAGTGTAGGGTATAGAGTGTAGGGAATAGAGTGTAGAGTGTAAGGTATAGAGTGTAGAGTGTAGGGTATAGAGTGTAGGGTATAGACTGTAGGGTATAAAGTGTAGGGTATAGATTGTAGGCTATAGAGTGTAGGGTATAGAGTGTAGGGTATAGAGTGTAGGGTATAGAGTGTAGGGTATAGAGTGTAGGGTATAGAGTGTAGAGTGTAGGGTATAGTGTGTAGGGTATAGAGTGCAGGGTGTAGAGTGTAGGGTATAGAGTGTAGGGTATAGAGTGTAGAGTGTAGGGTATAGAGTGTATGCTATAGAGTGTATGGTGTAGAGTGTATGGTATAGAGTGTAGGGTATAGAGTGTAGAGTGTAGGGTATAGAGTGTATGTTATAGAGTGTAGGGTATAGAGTGTAGAGTGTAGGGTATAGAGTTTAGAGTGTAGGGTATAGAGTGTAGGGTATAGAGTGTAAGGTATATAGTGTAGGGTGTAGAGTGTAGGGTATAGATTGTAGGGTATAGAGTGTAGGGTATAGAGTGTACGGTATAGAGTGTAGGGTATGGAGTGTATGGTATAGAGTGTAGGGTATAGAGTGTAGGGTATAGAGTGTAGGGTATAAAGTGTAGAGTGTAGGGTATAGAGTGTAGAGTGTAGGGTATAGAGTGTATGGTATAGAGTGTAGGGTATAGAGTGTAGGGTGTAGAGTGTTGGGTATAGAGTGTAGGGTATAGAGTGTAGGGTATAGAGTGTAGGGTATAGAGTGTAGGGAATAGAGTGTAGAGTGTAAGGTACAGAGTGTAGAGTGTAGGGTATAGAGTGTAGGGTATAGAGTGTAGAGTGTAGGGATTAGAGTGTAGGGTATAGAGTGTAGGGTATAGAGTGTAAGGTATAGAGTGTAGGGTATAGAGTGTAGAGTGTAGGGTATAGAGTGTAGAGTGTAGGGTATAGAGTGTAGGGTATAGAGTGTAGGGTATAGAGTGTAGGGTAGAGTCTGTAGAGTGTAGGGTATAGAGTGTAGGGTATAGAGTGTAGAGTATAGAGTGTAGAGTGTAGGGATTAGAGTGTAGGGTATAGAGTGTAGGGTGTAGAGTGTAGGGTATAGAGTGTAGAGTGTAGTGTATAGAGTGTATGGTATAGAGTGTAGGGTGTAGAAAGTAGGGTATAGAGTGTAGGGTATAGAGTGTAGGGTATAGAGTGTAGGGAATAGAGTGTAGAGTGTAAGGTATAGAGTGTAGAGTGTAGGGTATAGAGTGTAGGGTATAGAGTGTAGAGTGAAGGGATTAGAGTGTAGGGTATAGAGTGTAGGGTGTAGAGTGTAGGGTATAGAGTGTAGAGTGTAGGGTATAGAGTGTATGGTATAGAGTGTAGGGTATAGAGTGTAGGGTGTAGAGTGTAGGGTATAGAGTGTAGGGTATAGAGTGTAGGGTATAGAGTGTAGGGTATAGAGTGTAGGGAATAGAGTGTAGAGTGTAAGGTATAGAGTGTAGAGTGTAGGGTATAGAGTGTAGGGTATAGACTGTAGGGTATAGAGTGTAGGGTATAGAGTGTAGGGTATAGATTGTAGAGTGTAGGCTATAGAGTGTAGGGTATAGAGTGTAGAGTGTAGGGTATAGAGTGTAGGGTATAGAGTGTAGGGTATAGAGTGTAGGGTATAGAGTGTAGAGTGTAGGGTATAGTGTGTACGGTATAGAGTGCAGGGTGTAGAGTGTAGGGTATAGAGTGTAGGGTATAGAGTGTAGAGTGTAGGGTATAGAGTGTACGCTATAGAGTGTATGGTGTAGAGTGTATGGTATAGAGTGTAGGGTATAGATTGTAGAGTGTATGGTATAGAGTGTATGTTATAGAGTGTAGGGTATAGAGTGTAGGGTAGAGAGTGTATGTTATAGAGTGTAGGGTATAGAGTGTAGGGTAGAGAGTGTAGAGTGTAGGGTATAGAGTGTAGGGTAGGGTATAGAGTGTAGAGTGTCGGGATTAGAGTGTAGGGTATAGAGTGTGGGATGTAGAGTGTAGGGTATAGAGTGTAGAGTGTAGGGTATAGAGTGTATGGTATAGAGTGTAGGGTATAGAGTGTAGGGTGTAGAGTGTAGGGTATAGAGTGTAGGGAATAGAGTGTAGGGTATAGAGTGTAGGGTATAGAGTGTAGGGTGTAGAGTGTAGGGTATAGAGTGTATGGTATAGAGTGTAGGGTATAGAATGTATGGTATAGAGTGTAGAGTGTAGGATATAGAGTGTAGGTTATAGAGTGTAGAGTGTAGGGTATAGAGTGTAGAGTGTAGGGATTAGAGTGTAGGGTATAGAGTGTAGGGTATAGAGTGTAGAGTGTAGGGTAGAGAGTGTAGGATATAGAGTGTAGAGTGTATGGTATAGAGTGTAGGGTATAGAGTGTAGGGTATAGAGTGTAGGGTATAGAGTGTAGGGCATAGAGTGTAGGGTATAGAGTGTAGGGTGTAGAGTGTAGGGTATAGAGTGTAGGGTATAGAGTGTAGAGTGTAGGGTATAGAGTGTGGGGTATAGAGTGTAGGGTATAGAGTGTAGGGTATAGAGTGTAGGGTATAGAGTGTAGAGTGTAGGGTATAGCATGTAGAGTGTCGGGTATAGAGTGTAGGGTATAGAGTGTAGGGTATAGAGTGTAGAGTGTAGGGTATAGAGTGTAGAGTGTAGGGTATAGAGTGTATGGTATAGAGTGTAGGGTATAGAGTGTAGGGTGTAGAGTGTTGGGTATAGAGTGTAGGGTATAGAGTGTAGGGTATAGAGTGTAGGGTATAGAGTGTAGGGAATAGAGTGTAGAGTGTAAGGTATAGAGTGTAGAGTGTAGGGTATAGAGTGTAGGGTATAGAGTGTAGAGTGTAGGGATTAGAGTGTAGGGTATAGAGTGTAGGGTATAGTGTGTAGGGTATAGAGTGTAGAGTGTAGGGTATAGAGTGTAGAGTGTAGGGTATAGAGTGTAGGGTATAGAGTGTAGGGTATAGAGTGTAGGGCATAGAGTGTAGGGTATAGAGTGTAGGGTATAGAGTGTAGAGTGTAGGGTATAGAGTGTAGGGTATAGAGTGTAGGGTATAGAGTGTAGAGTGTAGGGTATAGAGTGTAGGGTATTGAGTGTAGGGTATAGATTGTAGGGTATAGAGTGTAGGGCATAGAGTGTAGGGTATAGAGTGTAGGGTATAGAGTGTAGAGTGTAGGGTATAGAGTGTAGGGTATAGAGTGTAGGGTAGAGAGTGTAGAGTGTAGGGATTAGAGTGTAGGGTATAGAGTGTAGGGTGTAGAGTGTAGGGCATAGAGTGTAGAGTGTAGGGTATAGAGTGTATGGTATAGAGTGTAGAGTATAGAGTGTAGGGTGTAGAGTGTAGGGTATAGAGTGTAGGGTATAGAGTGTAGGGTATAGAGTGTAGGGAATAGAGTGTTGAGTGTAAGGTACAGAGTGTAGAGTGTAGGGAATAGAGTGTAGAGTGTAGGGTATAGAGTGTAGGGTATAGAGTGTAGGGTATAGAGTGTAGGGTATACAGTGTAGGGTATAGAGTGTAGAGTGTAGGGTATAGAGTGTAGAGTGTAGGGTATAGAGTGTAGAGTGTAGGGCATAGAGTGTAGATTGTAGGGTATAGAGTGTAGGGTATAGAGTGTAGGGTATAGAGTGTAGTGTATAGAGTGTAGAGTGTAGGGTATAGAGTGTAGAGTGTAGGGTATAGAGTGTAGGGTACAGAGTGTAGGGTATAGAGTGTAGGGTAGAGAGTGTAGAGTGTAGGGTATAGAGTGTAGGGTATAGAGTGTAGGGTATAGAGTGTAGAGTGTAGGGATTAGAGTGTAGGGTATAGAGTGTAGGGTGTGGAGTGTAGGGTATAGAGTGTAGAGTGTAGGGTATAGAGTGTATGGTATAGAGTGTAGGGTATAGAGTGTAGGGTGTAGAGTGTAGGGTATAGAGTGTAGGGTATAGAGTGTAGGGTATAGAGTGTAGGGTATAGAGTGTAGGGAATAGAGTGTAGAATGTAAGGTATAGAGTGTAGAGTGTAGGGTATAGAGTGTAAGGTATAGAGTGTAGAGTGTAGGGATTAGAGTGTAGGGTATAGAGTGTAGGGTGTAGAGTGTAGGGTATAGAGTGTAGAGTGTAGGGTATAGAGTGAATGGTATAGAGTGTAGGGTATAGAGTGTAGGGTGTAGAGTGTAGGGTATAGAGTGTAGGGTATAGAGTGTAGGGTATAGAGTGTAGGGTATAGAGTGTAGGGAATAGAGTGTGGAGTGTAAGGTATAGAGTGTAGAGTGTAGGGTATAGAGTGTAGGGTATAGACTGTAGGGTATAGAGTGTAGGGTATAGAGTGTAGGGTATAGATTGTAGAGTGTAGGCTATAGAGTGTAGGGTATAGAGAGTAGAGTGTAGGGTATAGAGTGTAGGGTATAGAGTGTAGGGTATAGAGTGTAGAGTGTAGGGTATAGTGTGTAGGGTATAGAGTGCAGGGTGTAGAGTGTAGGGTATAGAGTGTAGGGTATAGAGTGTAGAGTGTAGGGTATAGAGTGTATGCTATAGAGTGTATGGTGTAGAGTGTATGGTATAGAGTGTATGGTATAGAGTGTAGAGTGTATGGTATAGAGTGTAGGGTGTAGAGTGTAGGGTATAGAGTGTATGTTATAGAGTGTAGGGTATAGAGTGTAGGGTAGAGAGTGTAGAGTGTAGGGTATAGAGTGTAGGGTATAGAGTGTAGTGTATAGAGTGTAGAGTGTAGGGATTAGAGTGTAGGGTATAGAGTGTAGTGTGTAGAGTGTAGGGTATAGAGTGTAGAGTGTAGGGTATAGAGTGTAGGGTATAGAGTGTAGGGTATAGAGTGTAGGGTATAGAGTGTAGAGTGTAGGGTATAGTGTGTAGGGTATAGAGTGCAGGGTGTAGAGTGTAGGGTATAGAGTGTAGGGTATAGAGTGTAGAGTGTAGGGTATAGAGTGTATGCTATAGAGTGTATGGTGTAGAGTGTATGGTATAGAGTGTAGGGTATAGCGTGTAGAGTGTATGTTATAGAGTGTAGGGTGTAGAGTGTAGGGTATAGAGTGTATGTTATAGAGTGTAGGGTATAGAGTGTAGGGTAGAGAGTGTAGAGTGTAGGGTATAGAGTGTAGGGTATAGAGTGTAGGGTATAGAGTGTAGAGTGTAGGGATTAGAGTGTAGGGTATAGAGTGTAGTGTGTAGAGTGTAGGGTATAGAGTGTAGAGTGTAGGGTATAGAGTGTATGGTATAGAGTGTAGGGTATAGAGTGTAGGGTGTAGAGTGTAGGGTATAGAGTGTAGGGTATAGAGTGTAGGGTATAGAGTGTAGGGAATAGAGTGTAGAGTGTAAGGTATAGAGTGTAGAGTATAGGGTATAGAGTGTAGGGTATAGAGTGTAGAGTGTAGGGATTAGAGTGTAGGGTATAGAGTGTAGGGTGTAGAGTGTAGGGTATAGAGTGTAGAGTGTAGGGTATAGAGTGTATGGTATAGAGTGTAGGGTATAGAGTGTAGGGTGTAGAGTGTAGGGTATAGAGTGTAGGGTATAGAGTGTAGGGTATAGAGTGTAAGGTATAGAGTGTAGGGAATAGAGTGTAGAGTGTAAGGTATAGAGTGTAGAGTGTAGGGTATAGAGTGTAGGGTATAGACTGTAGGGTATAGAGTGTAGGGTATAGATTGTAGGCTATAGAGTGTAGGGTATAGAGTGTAGGGTATAGAGTGTAGGGTATAGAGTGTAGGGTATAGAGTGTAGGGTATAGAGTGTAGAGTGTAGGGTATAGTGTGTAGGGTATAGAGTGCAGGGTGTAGAGTGTAGGGTATAGAGTGTAGGGTATAGAATGTAGAGTGTAGGGTATAGAGTGTATGCTATAGAGTGTATGGTGTAGAGTGTATGGTATAGAGTGTAGGGTATAGAGTGTAGAGTGTAGGGTATAGAGTGTAGGGTATAGAGTGTATGTTATAGAGTGTAGGGTATAGAGTGTAGAGTGTAGGGTATAGAGTTTAAAGTGTAGGGTATAGAGTGTAGGGTATAGAGTGTAAGGTATAGAGTGTAGGGTGTAGAGTGTAGGGTGTAGAGTGTAGGGTATAGATTGTAGGGTATAGAGTGTAGGGTATAGAGTGTACGGTATAGAGTGTAGGGTATGGAGTGTATGGTCTAGAGTGTAGGGTATAGAGTGTAGAGTGTAGGGTATAGAGTGTAGGGTATAGAGTGTAGGGTATAGAGTGTAGGGTATAGAGTGTAGGGTATAGAGTGTAGAGTGCAGGGTATAGAGTTTAGAGTGTAGGGTATAGAGTGTAGGGTATAGAGTGTAAGGTATAGAGTGTAGGGTGTAGAGTGTAGGGTATAGAGTGTAGGGTATAGGGTGTAGGGTATGGAGTGTAGGGTATAGAGTGTAGGGTACAGAGTGTATGGTATAGAGTGTAGGGTATAGAGTGTAGTGTAGAGAGTGTATGGTATAGAGTGTAGGGTATAGAGTGTAGGGTATAGAGTGTATGTTATAGAGTGTAGGGTATAGAGCGTAGAGTGTAGGGTATAGAGTGTAGAGTGTAGAGTGTAGGGTATAGAGTGTAGAGTGTAGGGTATAGAGTGTAGAGTGTAGGGTATAGAGTTTAGAGTGTAGGGTATAGAGTGTAGGGTATAGAGTGTAAGGTGTAGAGTGTAGGGTATAGAGTGTAGGGTATAGAGTGTAGGGTATAGAGTGTAGGGTATAGAGTGTAGGGTATAGAGTGTATGGTATAGAGTGTAGAGTGTAGGGTATAGAGTTTAGAGTGTAGGGTATAGAGTGTAAGGTATAGAGTGTAGGGTGTAGAGTGTAGGGTATAGAGTGTAGGGTATAGAGTGTATGGTATAGAGTGTAGGGTATAGAGTGTAGGGTATAGAGTGTAGGGTATAGAGTGTATGGTATAGATTGTAGGGTATAGAGTGTAGGGTGTAGAGTGTATGTTATAGAGTGTAGGGTATAGAGTGTAGGGTATAGAGTTTAGAGTGTAGGGTATAGAGAGTAGGGTATAGAGTGTAAGGTATAGAGTGTAGGGTGTAGAGTGTAGGGTATAGAGTGTAGGGCATAGGGTGTAGGGTATAGAGTGTAGGGTATAGAGTGTAGAGTGTAGGGTATAGAGTGTAGGGTATAGAGTGTAGGGTATAGAGTGTAGAGTGTAGGGTATAGAGTGTAGGGTATTGAGTGTAGGGTATAGAGTGTAGGGTATAGAGTGTAGGGTATAGAGTGTAGAGTTTAGGGTATAGAGTGTAGAGTGTAGGGTATAGAGTGTAGGGTATAGAGTGTAGGGTATAGAGTGTAGGGTAGAGAGTGTAGAGTGTAGGATATAGAGTGTAGGGTATAGAGTGTAGGGTATAGAGTGTAGAGTGTAGGGATTAAAGTGTAGGGTATAGAGTGTAGGGTGTAGAGTGTAGGGTATAGAGTGTAGAGTGTAGGGTATAGAGTGTATGATATAGAGTGTAGGGTATAGAGTGTAGGGTGTAGAGTGTAGGGTATAGAGTGTTGGGCATAGAGTGTAGGGTATAGAGCGTAGAGTGTAGGGTATAGAGTGTAGGGTACAGAGTGTAAGGTATAGAGTGTAGGGTAGAGAGTGTAGAGTGTAGGGTATAGAGTGTAGGGTATAGAGTGTAGGGTATAGAGTGTAGAGTGTAGGGATTAGAGTGTAGGGTATAGAGTGTAGGGTGTGGAGTGTAGGGTATAGAGTGTAGAGTGTAGGGTATAGAGTGTATGGTATAGAGTGTAGGGTATAGAGTGTAGGGTGTAGAGTGTAGGGTATAGAGTGTAGGGTATAGAGTGTAGGGTATAGAGTGTAGGGAATAGAGTGTAGAGTGTAAGGTATAGAGTGTAGAGTGTAGGGTATAGAGTGTAAGGTATAGAGTGTAGAGTGTAGGGATTAGAGTGTAGGGTATAGAGTGTAGGGTGTAGAGTGTAGGGTATAGAGTGTAGAGTGTAGGGTATAGAGTGTATGGTATAGAGTGTAGGGTATAGAGTGTAGGGTGTAGAGTGTAGGGTATAGAGTGTAGGGTATAGAGTGTAGGGTATAGAGTGTAGGGTATAGAGTGTAGGGAATAGAGTGTGGAGTGTAAGGTATAGAGTGTAGAGTGTAGGGTATAGAGTGTAGGGTATAGACTGTAGGGTATAGAGTGTAGGGTATAGAGTGTAGGGTATAGATTGTAGCGTGTAGGCTATAGAGTGTAGGGTATAGAGTGTAGAGTGTAGGGTATAGAGTGTAGGGTATAGAGTGTAGGGTATAGAGTGTAGGGTATAGAGTGTAGAGTGTAGGGTATAGTGTGTAGGGTATAGAGTGCAGGGTGTAGAGTGTAGGGTATAGAGTGTAGGGTATAGAGTGTAGAGTGTAGGGTATAGAGTGTATGCTATAGAGTGTATGGTGTAGAGTGTATGGTATAGAGTGTAGGGTATAGAGTGTTGAGTGTATGGTATAGAGTGTAGAGTGTAGAGTGTAGGGTATAGAGTGTATGTTATAGAGTGTAGGGTATAGAGTGTAGGGTAGAGAGTGTAGAGTGTAGGGTATAGAGTGTAGGGTATAGAGTGTAGGGTATAGAGTGTAGAGTGTAGGGATTAGAGTGTAGGGTATAGAGTGTAGTGTGTAGAGTGTAGGGTAGAGTGTAGAGTGTAGGGTATAGAGTGTATGGTATAGAGTGTAGGGTATAGAGTTTAGGGTGTAGAGTGTAGGGTATAGAGTGTAGGGTATAGAGTGTAGGGTATAGAGTGTAGGGAATAGAGTGTAGAGTGTAAGGTATAGAGTGTAGAGTATAGGGTATAGAGTGTAGGGTATAGAGTGTAGAGTGCAGGGATTAGAGTGTAGGGTATAGAGTGTAGGGTGTAGAGTGTAGGGTATGGAGTGTAGAGTGTAGGGTATAGAGTGTATGGTATAGAGTGTAGGGTATAGAGTGTAGGGTGTAGAGTGTAGGGTATAGAGTGTAGGGTATAGAGTGTAGGGTATAGAGTGTAAGGTATAGAGTGTAGGGAATAGAGTGTAGAGTGTAAAGTATAAAGTGTAGAGTGTAGGGTATAGAGTGAAGGGTATAGACTGTAGGGTATAGAGTGTAGGGTATAGATTGTAGGCTATAGAGTGTAGGGTATAGAGTGTAGGGTATAGAGTGTAGGGTATAGAGTGTAGGGTATAGAGTGTAGGGTATAGAGTGTAGAGTGTAGGGTATAGTGTGTAGGGTATAGAGTGCAGGGTGTAGAGTGTAGGGTATAGAGTGTAGGGTATAGAATGTAGAGTGTAGGGTATAGAGTGTATGCTATAGAGTGTATGGTGTAGAGTGTATGGTATAGAGTGTAGGGTATAGAGTGTAGAGTGTAGGGTATAGAGTGTAGGGTATAGAGTGTAGGGTATAGAGTGTATGTTATAGAGTGTAGGGTGTAGAGTGTAGAGTGTAGGGTATAGAATGTAGAGTGTAGGGTGTAGAGTGTAGGGTATAGAGTGTAGGGTATAGAGTGTAGGGTGTAGAGTGTAGGGTATAGAGTGTAGGGTATAGAGTGTAGAGTGCAGGGTATAGAGTTTAGAGTGTAGGGTATAGAGTGTAGGGTATAGAGTGTAAGGTATAGAGTGTAGGGTGTAGAGTGTAGGGTATAGAGTGTAGGGTATAGAGTGTAGGGTATAGAGTGTACGGTATAGAGTGTAGGGTACAGAGTGTATAGTATAGAGTGTAGGGTATAGAGTGTAGGGTATAGAGTGTATGGTATAGAGTGTAGGGTATAGAGTGTATGTTATAGAGTGTAGGGTATAGAGTGTAGAGTGTAGGGTATAGAGTGTAGAGTGTAGGGTATAGAGTGTAGAGTGTAGGGTATAGAGTGTAGAGTGTAGGGTATAGAGTTTAGAGTGTAGGGTATAGAGTGTAGGGTATAGAGTGTAAGGTGTAGAGTGTAGGGTATAGAGTGTAGGGTATAGAGTGTAGGGTATAGAGTGTAGGGTATAGAGTGTAGGGTATAGAGTGTAGAGTGTAGGGTATAGAGTTTAGAGTGTAGGGTATAGAGTGTAGGGTATAGAGTGTAAGGTATAGAGTGTAGGGTGTAGAGTGTAGGGTATAGAGTGTAGGGTATAGAGTGTAGGGTATAGAGTGTACGGTATAGAGTGTAGGGTATAGAGTGTATGGTATAGAGTGTACGGTATAGAGTGTATGGTATAGATTGTAGGGTATAGAGTGTAGGGTGTAGAGTGTAGGGTATAGAGTGTAGGGTATAGAGTGTAGGGTATAGAGTGTAAGGTATAGAGTGTAGGGAATAGAGTGTAGAGTGTAAAGTATAGAGTGTAGAGTGTAGGGTATAGAGTGTAGGGTATAGACTGTAGGGTATAGAGTGTAGGGTATAGATTGTAGGCTATAGAGTGTAGGGTATAGAGTGTAGGGTATAGAGTGTAGGGTATAGAGTGTAAGGTATAGAGTGTAGGGTGTAGAGTGTAGGGTATAGAGTGTAGGGTATAGAGTGTAGGGTATAGAGTGTACGGTATAGAGTGTAGGGTACAGAGTGTATAGTATAGAGTGTAGGGTATAGAGTGTAGGGTATAGAGTGTATGGTATAGAGTGTAGGGTATAGAGTGTATGTTATAGAGTGTAGGGTATAGAGTGTAGAGTGTAGGGTATAGAGTGTAGAGTGTAGAGTGTAGGGTATAGAGTGTAGAGTGTAGGGTATAGAGTGTAGAGTGTAGGGTATAGAGTTTAGAGTGTAGGGTATAGAGTGTAGGGTATAGAGTGTAAGGTGTAGAGTGTAGGGTATAGAGTGTAGGGTATAGAGTGTAGGGTATAGAGTGTAGGGTATAGAGTGTAGGGTATAGAGTGTAGAGTGTAGGGTATAGAGTTTAGAGTGTAGGGTATAGAGTGTAGGGTATAGAGTGTAAGGTATAGAGTGTAGGGTGTAGAGTGTAGGGTATAGAGTGTAGGGTATAGAGTGTACGGTATAGAGTGTAGGGTATAGAGTGTATGGTATAGAGTGTAGGGTATAGAGTGTAGGGTATAGAGTGTATGGTATAGATTGTAGGGTATAGAGTGTAGGGTGTAGCGTGTATGTTATAGAGTGTAGGGTATAGAGTGTAGGGTATAGAGTTTAGAGTGTAGGGTATAGAGAGTAGGGTATAGAGTGTAAGGTATAGAGTGTAGGGTGTAGAGTGTAGGGTATAGAGTGTAGGGCATAGGGTGTAGGGTATAGAGTGTAGGGTATAGAGTGTAGAGTGTAGGGTATAGAGTGTAGGGTATAGAGTGTAGGGTATAGAGTGTAGAGTGTAGGGTATAGAGTGTAGGGTATTGAGTGTAGGGTATAGAGTGTAGGGTATAGAGTGTAGGGTATAGAGTGTAGAGTGTAGGGTATAGAGTGTAGAGTGTAGGGTATAGAGTGTAGGGTATATAGTGTAGAGTGTAGGGTATAGAGTGTAGGGTATAGAGTGTAGGGTATAGAGTGTAGGGTATAGAGTGCAGGGTATAGAGTGTAGAGTGTAGGGTATAGAGTGTAGAGTGTAGGGTATAGAGTGTAGGGTATAGAGTGTAGGGAGTAGAGTGTAGGGTATAGAGTGTAGGGTTCAGAGTGTAGGGTATAGAGTGTAGGGTATAGAGTGTATGGTATAGAGTGTAGGGTATAGAGTGTAGGGTATAGAGTGTAGGGTATAGAGTGTAGGGTATAGAGTGTAGAGTGTAGGGTATAGAGTGTAGGGTGTAGAGTGTAGGGTAGAGAGTGTAGAGTGTAGGGTATAGAGTGTAGGGTATAGAGTGTAGGGTATAGAGTGTAGGGTGTAGAGTGTAGGGTATAGAGTGTAGGGTATAGAGTGTAGGGTATAGAGTGTAGGGAATAGAGTGTAGAGTGTAAGGTATAGAGTGTAGGGTATAGAGTGTACGGTATAGAGTGTAGGGTATAGAGTGTATGGTATAGAGTGTAGGGTATAGAGTGTAGAGTGTAGGGAATAGAGTGTAGGGATTAGAGTGTAGGGTATAGAGTGTAGGGTGTAGAGTGTAGGGTATAGAGTGTAGAGTGTAGGGTATAGAGTGTATGGTATAGAGTGTAGGGTATAGAGTGTAGGGTGTAGAGTGTAGGGTATAGAGTGTAGGGTATAGAGTGTAGGGTATAGAGTGTAGGGTATAGAGTGTAGGGAATAGAGTGTAGAGTGTAAGGTATAGAGTGTAGAGTGTAGGGTATAGAGTGTAGGGTATAGAGTGTAGAGTGTTGGGATTAGAGTGTAGGGTATAGAGTGTAGGGTGTAGAGTGTAGGGTATAGAGTGTAGAGTGTAGGGTATAGAGTATATGGTATAGAGTGTAGGGTATAGAGTGTAGGGTGTAGAGTATAGGGTATAGAGTGTAGGGTATAGAGTGTAGGGTATAGAGTGTAGGGAATAGAGTGTAGAGTGTAAGGTATAGAGTGTAGAGTGTAGGGTATAGAGTGTAGGGTATAGACTGTAGGGTATAGAGTGTAGGGTATAGAGTGTAGGGTATAGATTGTAGAGTGTAGGCTATAGAGTGTAGGGTATAGAGTGTAGAGTGTAGGGTATAGAGTGTAGGGTATAGTGTGTAGGGTATAGAGTGTAGAGTGTAGGGTATAGTGTGTAGGATAGAGTGTAGGGTATAGAGTGTATGGTATAGAGTGTAGGGTATAGAGTGTAGGGTATAGAGTGTAGGGTATAGAGTGTAGGGTATAGAGTGTAGAGTGTAGGGTATAGAGTGTTGAGTGTAGGGTATAGAGTGTAGGGTATAGAGTGTAGGGTAGAGAGTGTAGAGTGTAGGGTATAGAGTGTAGGGTATAGAGTGTAGGGTATAGAGTGTAGAGTGTAGGGATTAGAGTGTAGGGTATAGAGTGTAGGGTGTAGAGTGTAGGGTATAGAGTGTAGAGTGTAGGGTATAGAGTGTATGGTATAGAGTGTAGGGTATAGAGTGTAGGGTGTAGAGTGTAGGGTATAGAGTGTAGGGTATAGAGTGTAGGGTATAGAGTGTAGGGTATAGAGTGTAGGGAATAGAGTGTAGAGTGTAAGGTATAGAGTGTAGACTGTAGGGTATAGAGTGTAGGGTATAGAGTGTAGAGTGTTGGGATTAGAGTGTAGGGTATAGAGTGTAGGGTGTAGAGTGTAGGGTATAGAGTGTAGAGTGTAGGGTATAGAGTATATGGTATAGAGTGTAGGGTATAGAGTGTAGGGTTTAGAGTGTAGGGTATAGAGTGTAGGGTATAGAGTGTAGGGTATAGAGTGTAGTGCATAAAGTGTAGAGTGTAGGGTATAGAGTGTAGGGTATAGAGTGTAGGGTATAGAGTGTAGAGTGTAGGGTATAGAGTGTAGGGTATAGAGTGTAGGGTATAGAGTGTAGGGTATAGAGTGTAGGGTATAGAGTGTAGGGTATAGAGTGTAGTGCATAAAGTGTAGAGTGTTGGGTATAGAGTGTAGGGTATAGAGTGTAGGGTATAGAGTGTAGGGTATAGAGTGTAGGGTATAGAGTGTAGGGTATAGAGTGTAGGGTATAGAGTGTAGGGTATAGAGTGTAGGGTATAGAGTGTAGAGTGTAGGGTATAGAGTTTAGAGTGTAGGGTATAGAGTGTAGGGTATAGAGTGTAAGGTATAGAGTGTAGGGTGTAGAGTGTAGGGTATAGAGTGTAGGGTATAGAGTGTAGGGTATAGAGTGTACGGTATAGAGTGTAGGGTATAGAGTGTATGGTATAGAGTGTAGGGTATAGAGTGTAGGGTATAGAGTGTAGGGTATAGAGTGTATGGTATAGATTGTAGGGTATAGAGTGTAGGGTATAGAGTGTAGGGTATAGAGTGTAGAGTGTAGGGTATAGAGTGTAGAGTGTAGGGTATAGAGTGTAGAGTGTAGGGTATAGATTGTATGGTATAGAGTGTAGGGTATAGAATGTAGGGTGTAGAGTGTTGGGTATAGAGTGTAGGGTATAGAGTGTAGGGTATAGAGTGTAGGGTATAGAGTGTAGGGAATAGAGTGTAGAGTGTAAGGTATAGAGTGTAGAGTGTAGGGTATAGAGTGTAGGGTATAGAGTGTAGAGTGTAGGGATTAGAGTGTAGGGTATAGAGTGTAGGGTATAGAGTGTAGGGTATAGAGTGTAGAGTGTAGGGTATAGAGTGTAGAGTGTAGGGTATAGAGTGTAGGGTATAGAGTGTAGGGTATAGAGTGTAGGGTAGAGTGTGTAGAGTGTAGGGTATAGAGTGTAGGGTATAGAGTGTAGGGTATAGAGTGTAGAGTGTAGGGATTAGAGTGTAGGGTATAGAGTGTAGGGTGTAGAGTGTAGGGTATAGAGTGTAGAGTGTAGGGTATAGAGTGTATGGTATAGAGTGTAGGGTATAGAGTGTAGGGTGTAGAGTGTAGGGTATAGAGTGTAGGGTATAGAGTGTAGGGTATAGAGTGTAGGGTATAGAGTGTAGGGAATAGAGTGTAGAGTGTAAGGTATAGAGTGTAGAGTGTAGGGTATAGAGTGTAGGGTATAGACTGTAGGGTATAGAGTGTAGGGTATAGAGTGTAGGGTATAGATTGTAGAGTGTAGGCTATAGAGTGTAGGTTATAGAGTGTAGAGTGTAGGGTATAGAGTGTAGGGTATAGAGTGTAGGGTAGAGAGTGTAGGGTATAGAGTGTAGAGTGTAGGGTATAGTGTGTAGGGTATAGAGTGCAGGGTGTAGAGTGTAGGGTATAGAGTGTAGGGTATAGAGTGTAGAGTGTAGGGTATAGAGTGTATGCTATAGAGTGTATGGTGTAGAGTGTATGGTATAGAGTGTAGGGTATAGATTGTAGAGTGCATGGTATAGAGTGTAGGGTATAGAGTGTAGGGTATAGAGTGTATGTTATAGAGTGTAGGGAATAGAGTGTAGGGTAGAGATTGTAGAGTGTAGGGTATAGAGTGTAGGGTATAGAGTGTAGAGTGTCGGGATTAGAGTGTAGGGTATAGAGTGTAGGATGTAGAGTGTAGGGTATAGAGTGTAGAGTGTAGGGTATAGAGTGTATGGTATAGAGTGTAGGGTATAGAGTGTAGGGTGTAGAGTGTAGGGTATAGAGTGTAGGGTATAGAGTGTAGGGTATAGAGTGTAGGGTATAGAGTGTTGGGTGTAGAGTGTAGGGTATAGAGTGTATGGTATAGAGTGTAGGGTATAGAATGTATGGTATAGAGTGTAGAGTGTAGGATATAGAGTGTAGGGTATAGAGTGTAGAGTGTAGGGTATAGAGTGTAGGGTATAGAGTGTAGGGTATAGAGTGTAGAGTGTAGGGATTAGAGTGTAGGGTATAGAGTGTAGGGTATAGAGTGTAGAGTGTAGGGTAGAGAGTGTAGGATATAGAGTGTAGAGTGTAGGGTATAGAGTGTAGGGTATAGAGTGTAGGGTATAGAGTGTAGAGTGTAGGGTATAGAGTGTAGGGTATAGAGTGTAGGGTATAGAGTGTAGGGTATAGAGTGTAGGGTGTAGAGTGTAGGGTATAGAGTGTAGGGTATAGAGTGTAGGGTATAGAGTGTAGGGTGTAGAGTGTATGGTATAGAGTGCAGGGTATAGAATGTATGGTATAGAGTGTAGAGTGTAGGATATAGAGTGTCGGGTATAGAGTGTAGAGTGTAGGGATTAGAGTGTAGGGTATAGAGTGTAGGGTATAGAGTGTAGAGTGTAGGGTAGAGAGTGTAGGATATAGAGTGTAGAGTGTAGGGTATAGAGTGTAGGGTATAGAGTGTAGGGTATAGAGTGTAGGGTTTAGAGTGTAGAGTGTAGGGTATAGAGTGTAGGGTATAGAGTGTATGGTATAGAGTGTAGGGTATAGAGTGTAGGGTGTAGAGTGTAGGGTATAGAGTGTAGGGTATAGAGTGTAGGGTATAGAGTGTAGGGTATAGAGTGTAGGGTGTAGAGTGTAGGGTATAGAGTGTATGGTATAGAGTGTAGGGTATAGAATGTATGGTATAGAGTGTAGAGTGTAGGATATAGAGTGTAGGGTATAGAGTGTAGAGTGTAGGGTATAGAGTGTAGGGTATAGAGTGTAGAGTGTAGGGATTAGAGTGTAGGGTATAGAGTGTAGGGTATAGAGTGTACAGTGTAGGGTAGATAGTGTAGGATATAGAGTGTAGAGTGTAGGGTATAGAGTGTAGGGTATAGAGTGTAGGGTATAGAGTGTAGGGTATAGAGTGTAGAGTGTAGGGCATAGAGTGTAAGGTATAGAGTGTAGGGTATAGAATGTAGAGTGTAGGGTATAGAGTGTAGGGTATAGAGTGTAGGGTGTAGAGTGTAGGGCATAGAGTGTAGGGTAAAGAGTGTAGGGTGTAGAGTGTAGGGTATAGAGTGTAGGGTATAGAGTGTAGAGTGTAGGGTATAGAGTGTAGGGTATAAAGTGTAGGGTATAGAGTGTAGGGTATAGAGTGTAGGGTATAGAGTGTAGAGTGTAGGGTATAGCGTGTAGAGTGTCGGGTATAGAGTGTAGGGTATAGAGTGTAGGGTATAGAGTGTAGGGTATAGAGTGTAGAGTGTAGGGTATATAGTGTAGAGTGTAGGGTATAGAGTGTATGGTATAGAGTGTAGGGTATAGAGTGTAGGGTGTAGAGTGTTGGGTATAGAGTGTAGGGTATAGAGTGTAGGGTATAGAGTGTAGGGTATAGAGGGTAGGGAATAGAGTGTAGAGTGTAAGGTATAGAGTGTAGAGTGTAGGGTATAGAGTGTAGGGTATAGAGTGTAGAGTGTAGGGATTAGAGTGTAGGGTATAGAGTGTAGGGTATAGAGTGTAGTGTATAGAGTGTAGGGAATAGAGTGTGGAGTGTAAGGTATAGAGTGTAGAGTGTAGGGTATAGACTGTAGGGTATAGAGTGTAGGGTATAGAGTGTAGGGTATAGATTGTAGAGTATAGGCTATAGAGTGTAGGGTATAGAGTGTAGAGTGTAGGGTATAGAGTGTAGGGTATAGAGTGTAGGGTATAGAGTGTAGAGTGTAGGGTATAGTGTGTAGGGTATAGAGTGCAGGGTGTAGAGTGTAGGGTATAGAGTGTAGGGTATAGAGTGTAGAGTGTAGGGTATAGAGTGTATGCTATAGAGTGTATGGTGTAGAGTGTATGGTATAGAGTGTAGGGTATACAGTGTAGAGTGTATGGTATAGAGTGTAGGGTGTAGAGTGTAGGGTATAGAGTGTATGTTATAGAGTGTAGGGTATAGAGTGTAGGGTAGAGAGTGTAGAGTGTAGGGTATAGAGTGTAGGGTATAGAGTGTAGGGTATAGAGTGTAGAGTGTAGGGATTAGAGTGTAGGGTATAGAGTGTAGTGTGTAGAGTGTAGGGTATAGAGTGTAGAGTGTAGGGTATAGAGTGTATGGTATAGAGTGTAGGGTATAGAGTGTAGGGTGTAGAGTGTAGGGTATAGAGTGTAGGGTATAGAGTGTAGGGTATAGAGTGTATGGTATAGAGTGTAGGGAATAGAGTGTAGAGTGTAAGGTATAGAGTGTAGAGTGTAGGGTATAGAGTGTAGGGTATAGACTGTAGGGTATACAGTGTAGAGTGTATGGTATAGAGTGTAGGGTGTAGAGTGTAGGGTATAGAGTGTATGTTATAGAGTGTAGGGTATAGAGTGTAGGGTAGAGAGTGTAGAGTGTAGGGTATAGAGTGTAGGGTATAGAGTGTAGGGTATAGAGTGTAGAGTGTAGGGATTAGAGTGTAGGGTATAGAGTGTAGTGTGTAGAGTGTAGGGTATAGAGTGTAGAGTGTAGGGTATAGAGTGTATGGTATAGAGTGTAGGGTATAGAGTGTAGGGTGTAGAGTGTAGGGTATAGAGTGTAGGGTATAGAGTGTAGGGTATAGAGTGTATGGTATAGAGTGTAGGGAATAGAGTGTAGAGTGTAAGGTATAGAGTGTAGAGTGTAGGGTATAGAGTGTAGGGTATAGACTGTAGGGTATAAAGTGTAGGGTATAGATTGTAGGCTATAGAGTGTAGGGTATAGAGTGTAGGGTATAGAGTGTAGGGTATAGAGTGTAGGGTATAGAGTGTAGGGTATAGAGTGTAGAGTGTAGGGTATAGTGTGTAGGGTATAGAGTGCAGGGTGTAGAGTGTAGGGTATAGAGTGTAGGGTATAGAGTGTAGAGTGTAGGGTATAGAGTGTATGCTATAGAGTGTATGGTGTAGAGTGTATGGTATAGAGTGTAGGGTATAGAGTGTAGAGTGTAGGGTATAGAGTGTATGCTATAGAGTGTATGGTGTAGAGTGTATGGTATAGAGTGTAGGGTATACAGTGTAGAGTGTATGGTATAGAGTGTAGGGTGTAGAGTGTAGGGTATAGAGTGTATGTTATAGAGTGTAGGGTATAGAGTGTAGGGTAGAGAGTGTAGAGTGTAGGGTATAGAGTGTAGGGTATAGAGTGTAGGGTATAGAGTGTAGAGTGTAGGGATTAGAGTGTAGGGTATAGAGTGTAGTGTGTAGAGTGTAGGGTATAGAGTGTAGAGTGTAGGGTATAGAGTGTATGGTATAGAGTGTAGGGTATAGAGTGTAGGGTGTAGAGTGTAGGGTATAGAGTGTAGGGTATAGAGTGTAGGGTATAGAGTGTATGGTATAGAGTGTAGGGAATAGAGTGTAGAGTGTAAGGTATAGAGTGTAGAGTGTAGGGTATAGAGTGTAGGGTATAGACTGTAGGGTATAAAGTGTAGGGTATAGATTGTAGGCTATAGAGTGTAGGGTATAGAGTGTAGGGTATAGAGTGTAGGGTATAGAGTGTAGGGTATAGAGTGTAGGGTATAGAGTGTAGAGTGTAGGGTATAGTGTGTAGGGTATAGAGTGCAGGGTGTAGAGTTTAGGGTATAGAGTGTAGGGTATAGAGTGTAGAGTGTAGGGTATAGAGTGTATGCTATAGAGTGTATGGTGTAGAGTGTATGGTATAGAGTGTAGGGTATAGAGTGTAGAGTGTAGGGTATAGAGTGTAGGGTATAGAGTGTATGTTATAGAGTGTAGGGTATAGAGTGTAGAGTGTAGGGTATAGAGTTTAGAGTGTAGGGTATAGAGTGTAGGGTATAGAGTGTAAGGTATAGAGTGTAGGGTGTAGAGTGTAGGGTATAGATTGTAGGGTATAGAGTGTAGGGTATAGAGTGTACGGTATAGAGTGTAGGGTATGGAGTGTATGGTATAGAGTGTAGGGTATAGAGTGTAAGGTATAGAGTGTAGGGTATAAAGTGTAGAGTGTAGGGTATAGAGTGTAGAGTGTAGGGTATAGAGTGTATGGTATAGAGTGTAGGGTATAGAGTGTAGGGTGTAGAGTGTTGGGTATAGAGTGTAGGGTATAGAGTGTAGGGTATAGAGTGTAGGGTATAGAGTGTAGGGAATAGAGTGTAGGGTATAGAGTGTAGAGTGTAGGGATTAGAGTGTAGGGTATAGAGTGTAGGGTATAGAGTGTAAGGTATAGAGTGTAGGGTATAGAGTGTAGAGTGTAGGGTATAGAGTGTAGAGTGTAGGGTATAGAGTGTAGGGTATAGAGTGTAGGGTATAGAGTGTAGGGTAGAGTCTGTAGAGTGTAGGGTATAGAGTGTAGAGTATAGAGTGTAGAGTGTAGGGATTAGAGTGTAGGGTATAGAGTGTAGGGTGTAGAGTGTAGGGTATAGAGTGTAGAGTGTAGTGTATAGAGTGTATGGTATAGAGTGTAGGGTGTAGAGAGTAGGGTATAGAGTGTAGGGTATAGAGTGTAGGGTATAGAGTGTAGGGAATAGAGTGTAGAGTGTAAGGTATAGAGTGTAGAGTGTAGGGTATAGAGTGTAGGGTATAGAGTGTAGAGTGAAGGGATTAGAGTGTAGGGTATAGAGTGTAGGGTGTAGAGTGTAGGGTATAGAGTGTAGAGTGTAGGGTATAGAGTGTATGGTATAGAGTGTAGGGTATAGAGTGTAGGGTGTAGAGTGTAGGGTATAGAGTGTAGGGTATAGAGTGTAGGGTATAGAGTGTAGGGTATAGAGTGTAGGGAATAGAGCGTAGAGTGTAAGGTATAGAGTGTAGAGTGTAGGGTATAGAGTGTAGGGTATAGACTGTAGGGTATAGAGTGTAGGGTATAGAGTGTAGGGTATAGATTGTAGAGTGTAGGCTATAGAGTGTAGGGTATAGAGTGTAGAGTGTAGGGTATAGAGTGTAGGGTATAGAGTGTAGGGTATAGAGTGTAGGGTATAGAGTGTAGAGTGTAGGGTATAGTGTGTACGGTATAGAGTGCAGGGTGTAGGGTATAGAGTGTAGGGTATAGAGTGTAGAGTGTAGGGTATAGAGTGTACGCTATAGAGTGTATGGTGTAGAGTGTATGGTATAGAGTGTAGGGTATAGATTGTAGAGTGTATGGTATAGAGTGTATGTTATAGAGTGTAGGGTATAGAGTGTAGGGTAGAGAGTGTATGTTATAGAGTGTAGGGTATAGAGTGTAGGGTAGAGAGTGTAGAGTGTAGGGTATAGAGTGTAGGGTAGGGTATAGAGTGTAGAGTGTCGGGATTAGAGTGTAGGGTATAGAGTGTGGGATGTAGAGTGTAGGGTATAGAGTGTAGAGTGTAGGGTATAGAGTGTATGGTATAGAGTGTAGGGTATAGAGTGTAGGGTGTAGAGTGTAGGGTATAGAGTGTAGGGAATAGAGTGTAGGGTATAGAGTGTAGGGTATAGAGTGTAGGGTGTAGAGTGTAGGGTATAGAGTGTATAGTATAGAGTGTAGAGTGTAGGGTATAGAGTGTAGGGTATAGAGTGTAGGGTATAGAGTGTAGGGTATAGAGTGTAGAGTGTAGGGTATAGCATGTAGAGTGTCGGGTATAGAGTGTAGGGTATAGAGTGTAGGGTATAGAGTGTAGGGTATAGAGTGTAGAGTGTAGGGTATAGAGTGTAGAGTGTAGGGTATAGAGTGTATGGTATAGAGTGTAGGGTATAGAGTGTAGGGCATAGAGTGTAGGGCATAGAGTGTAGGGTGTAGAGTGTAGGGTATAGAGTGTAGGGTATAGAGTGTAGAGTGTAGGGTATAGAGTGTAGGGTATAGAGTGTAGGGTATAGAGTGTAGGGTATAGAGTGTAGGGTATAGAGTGTAGAGTGTAGGGTATAGCATGTAGAGTGTCGGGTATAGAGTGTAGGGTATAGAGTGTAGGGTATAGAGTGTAGGGTATAGAGTGTAGAGTGTAGGGTATAGAGTGTAGAGTGTAGGGTATAGAGTGTATGGTATAGAGTGTAGGGTATAGAGTGTAGGGTGTAGAGTGTTGGGTATAGAGTGTAGGGTATAGAGTGTAGGGTATAGAGTGTAGGGTATAGAGTGTAGGGAATAGAGTGTAGAGTGTAAGGTATAGAGTGTAGAGTGTAGGGTATAGAGTGTAGGGTATAGAGTGTAGAGTGTAGGGATTAGAGTGTAGGGTATAGAGTGTAGGGTATAGTGTGTAGGGTATAGAGTGTAGAGTGTAGGGTATAGAGTGTAGGGTATTGAGTTTAGGGTATAGATTGTAGGGTATAGAGTGTAGGGCATAGAGTGTAGGGTATAGAGTGTAGGGTATAGAGTGTAGAGTGTAGGGTATAGAGTGTAGGGTATAGAGTGTAGGGTAGAGAGTGTAGAGTGTAGGGATTAGAGTGTACGGTATAGAGTGTAGGGTGTAGAGTGTAGGGCATAGAGTGTAGAGTGTAGGGTATAGAGTGTATGGTATAGAGTGTAGAGTATAGAGTGTAGGGTGTAGAGTGTAGGGTATAGAGTGTAGGGTATAGAGTGTAGGGTATAGAGTGTAGGGAATAGAGTGTTGAGTGTAAGGTACAGAGTGTAGAGTGTAGGGAATAGAGTGTAGAGTGTAGGGTATAGAGTGTAGGGTATAGAGTGTAGGGTATAGAGTGTAGGGTATACAGTGTAGGGTATAGAGTGTAGAGTGTAGGGTATAGAGTGTAGAGTGTAGGGTATAGAGTGTAGAGTGTAGGGCATAGAGTGTAGATTGTAGGGTATAGAGTGTAGGGTATAGAGTGTAGGGTATAGAGTGTAGGGTATAGAGTGTAGAGTGTAGGGTATAGAGTGTAGAGTGTAGGGTATAGAGTGTAGGGTACAGAGTGTAGGGTATAGAGTGTAGGGTAGAGAGTGTAGAGTGTAGGGTATAGAGTGTAGGGTATAGAGTGTAGGGTATAGAGTGTAGAGTGTAGGGATTAGAGTGTAGGGTATAGAGTGTAGGGTGTGGAGTGTAGGGTATAGAGTGTAGAGTGTAGGGTATAGAGTGTAGGGTATAGAGTGTAGGGTATAGAGTGTAGGGTATAGAGTGTAGGGAATAGAGTGTAGAGTGTAAGGTATAGAGTGTAGAGTGTAGGGTATAGAGTGTAAGGTATAGAGTGTAGAGTGTAGGGATTAGAGTGTAGGGTATAGAGTGTAGGGTGTAGAGTGTAGGGTATAGAGTGTAGAGTGTAGGGTATAGAGTGTATGGTATAGAGTGTAGGGTATAGAGTCTAGGGTGTAGAGTGTAGGGTATAGAGTGTAGGGTATAGAGTGTAGGGTATAGAGTGTAGGGTATAGAGTGTAGGGAATAGAGTGTGGAGTGTAAGGTATAGAGTGTAGAGTGTAGGGTATAGAGTGTAGGGTATAGACTGTAGGGTATAGAGTGTAGGGTATAGAGTGTAGGGTATAGATTGTAGAGTGTAGGCTATAGAGTGTAGGGTATAGAGAGTAGAGTGTAGGGTATAGAGTGTAGGGTATAGAGTGTAGGGTATAGAGTGTAGGGTATAGAGTGTAGAGTGTAGGGTATAGTGTGTAGGGTATAGAGTGCAGGGTGTAGAGTGTAGGGTATAGAGTGTAGGGTATAGAGTGTAGAGTGTAGGGTATAGAGTGTATGCTATAGAGTGTATGGTGTAGAGTGTATGGTATAGAGTGTAGGGTATAGAGTGTAGAGTGTATGGTATAGAGTGTAGGGTGTAGAGTGTAGGGTATAGAGTGTATGTTTATAGAGTGTAGGGTATAGAGTGTAAGGTAGAGAGTGTAGAGTGTAGGGTATAGAGTGTAGGGTATAGAGTGTAGGGTATAGAGTGTAGAGTGTAGGGATTAGAGTGTAGGGTATAGAGTGTAGTGTGTAGAGTGTAGGGTATAGAGTGTAGAGTGTAGGGTATAGAGTGTAGGGTATAGAGTGTAGGGTATAGAGTGTAGGGTATAGAGTGTAGAGTGTAGGGTATAGTGTGTAGGGTATAGAGTGCAGGGTGTAGAGTGTAGGGTATAGAGTGTAGGGTATAGAGTGTAGAGTGTAGGGTATAGATTGTATGCTATAGAGTGTATGGTGTAGAGTGTATGGTATAGAGTGTAGGGTATAGAGTGTAGAGTGTATGGTATAGAGTGTAGGGTGTAGAGTGTAGGGTATAGAGTGTATGTTATAGAGTGTAGGGTATAGAGTGTAGGGTAGAGAGTGTAGAGTGTAGGGTATAGAGTGTAGGGTATAGAGTGTAGGGTATAGAGTGTAGAGTGTAGGGATTAGAGTGTAGGGTATAGAGTGTAGTGTGTAGGGTGTAGGGTATAGAGTGTAGAGTGTAGGGTATAGAGTGTATGGTATAGAGTGTAGGGTATAGAGTGTAGGGTGTAGAGTGTAGGGTATAGAGTGTAGGGTATAGAGTGTAGGGTATAGAGTGTAGGGAATAGAGTGTAGAGTGTAAGGTATAGAGTGTAGAGTATAGGGTATAGAGTGTAGGGTATAGAGTGTAGAGTGTAGGGATTAGAGTGTAGGGTATAGAGTGTAGGGTGTAGAGTGTAGGGTATAGAGTGTAGAGTGTAGGGTATAGAGTGTATGGTATAGAGTGTAGGGTATAGAGTGTAGGGTGTAGAGTGTAGGGTATAGAGTGTAGGGTATAGAGTGTAGGGTATAGAGTGTAAGGTATAGAGTGTAGGGAATAGAGTGTAGAGTGTAAGGTATAGAGTGTAGAGTGTAGGGTATAGAGTGTAGGGTATAGACTGTAGGGTATAGAGTGTAGGGTATAGAGTGTAGGGTATAGAGTGTAGGGTATAGAGTGTAGGGTATAGAGTGTAGGGTATAGAGTGTAGGGTATAGAGTGTAGAGTGTAGGGTATAGTGTGTAGGGTATAGAGTGCAGAGTGTAGAGTGTAGGGTATAGAGTGTAGGGTATAGAATGTAGAGTGTAGGGTATAGAGTGTATGCTATAGAGTGTATGGTGTAGAGTGTATGGTATAGAGTGTAGGGTATAGAGTGTAGAGTGTAGGGTATAGAGTGTAGGGTATAGAGTGTATGTTATAGAGTGTAGGGTATAGAGTGTAGAGTGTAGGGTATAGAGTGTAGGGTATAGAGTGTAAGGTATAGAGTGTAGGGTGTAGAGTGTAGGGTATAGATTGTAGGGTATAGAGTGTAGGGTATAGAGTGTACGGTATAGAGTGTAGGGTGTGGAGTGTATGGTCTAGAGTGTAGGGTATAGAGTGTAGAGTGTAGGGTATAGAGTGTAGGGTATAGAGTGTAGGGTATAGAGTGTAGGGTATAGAGTGTAGAGTGCAGGGTATAGAGTTTAGAGTGTAGGGTATAGAGTGTAGGGTATAGAGTGTAAGGTATAGAGTGTAGGGTGTAGAGTGTAGAGTATAGAGTGTAGGGTATAGGGTGTAGGGTATAGAGTGTAGGGTATAGAGTGTAGGGTACAGAGTGTATGGTATAGAGTGTAGGGTATAGAGTGTATGGTATAGAGTGTAGGGTATAGAGTGTAGGGTATAGAGTGTATGTTATAGAGTGTAGGGTATAGAGCGTAGAGTGTAGGGTATAGAGTGTAGAGTGTAGAGTGTAGGGTATAGAGTGTAGAGTGTAGGGTATAGAGTGTAGAGTGTAGGGTATAGAGTTTAGAGTGTAGGGTATAGAGTGTAAGGTATAGAGTGTAGGGTGTAGAGTGTAGGGTATAGATTGTAGGGTATAGAGTGTAGGGTATAGAGTGTACGGTATAGAGTGTAGGGTATGGAGTGTATGGTCTAGAGTGTAGGGTATAGAGTGTAGAGTGTAGGGTATAGAGTGTAGGGTATAGAGTGTAGGGTATAGAGTGTAAGGTGTAGAGTGTAGGGTATAGAGTGTAGGGTATAGAGTGTAGGGTATAGAGTGTAGGGTATAGAGTGTATGTTATAGAGTGTAGAGTGTAGGGTATAGAGTTTAGAGTGTAGGGTATAGAGTGTAAGGTATAGAGTGTAGGGTGTAGAGTGTAGGGTATAGAGTGTAGGGTATAGAGTGTATGGTATAGAGTGTACGGTATAGAGTGTAGGGTATAGAGTGTATGGTATAGAGTGTAGGGTATAGAGTGTAGGGTATAGAGTGTAGGGTATAGAGTGTATGGTATAGATTGTAGGGTATAGAGTGTAGGGTGTAGAGTGTATGTTATAGAGTGTAGGGTATAGAGTGTAGGGTATAGAGTTTAGAGTGTAGGGTATAGAGAGTAGGGTATAGAGTGTAAGGTATAGAGTGTAGGGTGTAGAGTGTAGGGTATAGAGTGTAGGGCATAGGGTGTAGGGTATAGAGTGTAGGGTATAGAGTGTAGAGTGTAGGGTATAGAGTGTAGGGTATAGAGTGTAGGGTATAGAGTGTAGAGTGTAGGGTATAGAGTGTAGGGTATTGAGTGTAGGGTATAGAGTGTAGGGTATAGAGTGTAGGGTATAGAGTGTAGAGTTTAGGGTATAGAGTGTAGAGTGTAGGGTATAGAGTGTAGGGTATAGAGTGTAGGGTATAGAGTGTAGGGTAGAGAGTGTAGAGTGTAGGATATAGAGTGTAGGGTATAGAGTGTAGGGTATAGAGTGTAGAGTGTAGGGATTAAAGTGTAGGGTATAGAGTGTAGGGTGTAGAGTGTAGGGTATAGAGTGTAGAGTGTAGGGTATAGAGTGTATGATATAGAGTGTAGGGTATAGAGTGTAGGGTGTAGAGTGTAGGGTATAGAGTGTTGGGCATAGAGTGTAGGGTATAGAGTGTAGGGTATAGAGTGTAGAGTGTAGGGTATAGAGTGTATGGTATAGAGTGTAGGGTATAGAGTGTAGGGTATAGAGTGTAGGGCAAAGAGTGTAGGGTATAAAGTGTAGGGTATAGAGTGTAGGGTATAGAGTGTAGGGTATGGAGTGTAGGGTATATAGTGTAGAGTGTAGGGTATAGAGTGTAGGGTATAGAGTGTAGGGCAAAGAGTGTAGGGTATAGAGTGTAGGGTATAGAGTGTAGGGTATAGAGTGTAGGGTATAGAGTGTAGGGTATATAGTGTAGAGTGTAGGGTATAGAGTGTAGGGTATAGAGTGTAGGGTATAGAGTGTAGGGTATATAGTGTAGAGTGTAGGGTATAGAGTGTAGGGTATAGAGTGTAGGGTATAGAGTGTAGGGTATAGAGTGCAGGGTATAGAGTGTAGAGTGTAGGGTATAGAGTGTAGAGTGTAGGGTATAGAGTGTAGGGTATAGAGTGTAGGGTATAGAGTGTAGGGTATAGAGTGTAGAGTGTAGGGTATAGAGTGTAGGGTATAGAGTGTAGGGAGTAGAGTGTAGGGTATAGAGTGTAGGGTTCAGAGTGTAGGGTATAGAGTGTAGGGTATAGAGTGTATGGTATAGAGTGTAGGGTATAGAGTGTAGGGTATAGAGTGTAGGGTATAGAGTGTAGGGTATAGAGTGTAGAGTGTAGGGTATAGAGTGTAGGGTATAGAGTGTATGGTATAGAGTGTAGGGTATAGAGTGTAGGGTATAGAGTGTAGGGTATAGAGTGTAGGGTATAGAGTGTAGAGTGTCGGGATTAGAGTGTAGGGTATAGAGTGTAGGATGTAGAGTGTAGGGTATAGAGTGTAGAGTGTAGGGTATAGAGTGTATGGTATAGAGTGTAGGGTATAGAGTGTAGGGTGTAGAGTGTAGGGTATAGAGTGTAGGGAATAGAGTGTAGAGTGTAAGGTATAGAGTGTAGAGTGTAGGGTATAGAGTGTAGGGTATAGACTGTAGGGTATAGAGTGTAGGGTATAGAGTGTAGGGTATAGATTGTAGAGTGTAGGCTATAGAGTGTAGGGAATAGAGTGTAGAGTGTAGGGTATAGAGTGTAGGGTATAGAGTGTAGGGTATAGAGTGTAGGGTATAGAGTGTAGGGCATAGAGTGTAGGGTATAGAGTGTAGGGTATAGAGTGTAGGGTATAGAGTGTAGCGTGTAGGGCATCGAGTGTAGAGTGTAGGGTATAGAGTGTAGGGCATAGAGTGTAGGGTATAGAGTGTAGAGTGTAGGGTATAGAGTGTAGAGTGTAGGGTATAGAGTGTAGGGTATAGAGTGTAGGGTAGAGAGTGTAGGGTAGAGAGTGTAGAGTGTAGGGTATAGAGTGTAGGGTATAGAGTGTAGGGTATAGATTGTCGAGTGTAGGGATTATAGTGTAGTGTATAGAGTGTAGGGTGTAGAGTGTAGGGTATAGAGTGTAGAGTGTAGGGTATAGAGTGTATGGTATAGAGTGTAGGGTATAGAGTGTGGGGTGTAGAGTGTAGGGTATAGAGTGTAGGGTACAGAGTGTAGGGAATAGAGTGTAGAGTGTAAGGTATAGAGTGTAGAGTGTAGGGCATAGAGTGTAGAGTGTAGGGTATAGAGTGTAGGGTATAGAGTGTAGGGTATAGAGTGTAGGGTATAGAGTGTAGGGTATAGAGTGTAGAGTGTAGGGTATAGAGTGTAGAGTGTAGGGTATAGAGTGTAGAGTGTAGGGTATAGAGTGTAGGGTATAGAGTGTAGGGTATAGAGTGTAGGGTATAGAGTGTAGAGTGTAGGGTATAGAGTGTAGAGTGTAGGGTATAGAGTGTAGGGTATAGTGTGCAGGGTATAGAGTGTAGGGTAGAGAGTGTAGAGTGTAGGGTATAGAGTGTAGGGTATAGAGTGTAGGGTATAGAGTGTAGAGTGTAGGGATTAGAGTGTAGGGTATAGAGTGTAGGGTATAGAGTGTAGGGTGTAGAGTGTAGGGTATAGAGTGTAGGGTATAGAGTGTAGGGTATAGAGTGTAGGGAATAGAGTGTAGAGTGTAAGGTATAGAGTGTAAGGTATAGAGTGTAGAGTGTAGGGATTAGAGTGTAGGGTATAGAGTGTAGGGTGTAGAGTGTAGGGTATAGAGTGTAGAGTGTATGGTATAGAGTGTAGGGTATAGAGTGTAGGGTGTAGAGTGTAGAGTGTAGAGTGTAGGGTATAGAGTGTAGGGTATAGACTGTAGGGTATAGAGTGTAGGGTATAGAGTGTAGGGTATAGAGTGTAGGGTATAGATTGTAGAGTGTAGGCTATAGAGTGTAGGGTATAGAGAGTAGAGTGTAGGGTATAGAGTGTAGGGTATAGAGTGTAGGGTATAGAGTGTAGGGTATAGAGTGTAGAGTGTAGGGTATAGTGTGTAGGGTATAGAGTGCAGGGTGTAGAGTGTAGGGTATAGAGTGTAGGGTATAGAGTGTAGAGTGTAGGGTATAGAGTGTATGCTATAGAGTGTATGGTGTAGAGTGTATGGTATAGAGTGTAGGGTATAGAGTGTAGAGTGTATGGTATAGAGTGTAGGGTGTAGAGTGTAGGGTATAGAGTGTATGTTATAGAGTGTAGGGTATAGAGTGTAGGGTAGAGAGTGTAGAGTGTAGGGTATAGAGTGTAGGGTATAGAGTGTAGGGTATAGAGTGTAGAGTGTAGGGATTAGAGTGTAGGGTATAGAGTGTAGTGTGTAGAGTGTAGGGTATAGAGTGTAGAGTGTAGGGTATAGAGTGTAGGGTATAGAGTGTAGGGTATAGAGTGTAGGGTATAGAGTGTAGAGTGTAGGGTATAGTGTGTAGGGTATAGAGTGCAGGGTGTAGAGTGTAGGGTATAGAGTGTAGGGTATAGAGTGTAGAGTGTAGGGTATAGAGTGTATGCTATAGAGTGTATGGTGTAGAGTGTATGGTATAGAGTGTAGGGTATAGAGTGTAGAGTGTATGGTATAGAGTGTAGGGTGTAGAGTGTAGGGTATAGAGTGTATGTTATAGAGTGTAGGGTATAGAGTGTAGGGTAGAGAGTGTAGAGTGTAGGGTATAGAGTGTAGGGTATAGAGTGTAGGGTATAGAGTGTAGAGTGTAGGGATTAGAGTGTAGGGTATAGAGTGTAGTGTGTAGAGTGTAGGGTATAGAGTGTAGAGTGTAGGGTATAGAGTGTATGGTATAGAGTGTAGGGTATAGAGTGTAGGGTGTAGAGTGTAGGGTATAGAGTGTAGGGTATAGAGTGTAGGGTATAGAGTGTAGGGAATAGAGTGTAGAGTGTAAGGTATAGAGTGTAGAGTATAGGGTATAGAGTGTAGGGTATAGAGTGTAGAGTGTAGGGTATAGAGTGTAGAGTGTAGGGTATAGAGTGTAGGGTATAGAGTGTAGAGTATAGAGTGTAGGGTATAGAGTGTAGAGTGTAGGGTATAGAGTGTAGGGTATAGAGTGTAGGGAGTAGAGTGTAGGGTATAGAGTGTAGGGTTCAGAGTGTAGGGTATAGAGTGTAGGGTATAGAGTGTATGGTATAGAGTGTAGGGTATAGAGTGTAGGGTATAGAGTGTAGGGTATAGAGTGTAGGGTATAGAGTGTAGAGTGTAGGGTATAGAGTGTAGGGTATAGAGTGTATGGTATAGAGTGTAGGGTATAGAGTGTAGGGTATAGAGTGTAGGGTATAGAGTGTAGGGTATAGAGTGTAGAGTGTCGGGATTAGAGTGTAGGGTATAGAGTGTAGGATGTAGAGTGTAGGGTATAGAGTGTAGAGTGTAGGGTATAGAGTGTATGGTATAGAGTGTAGGGTATAGAGTGTAGGGTGTAGAGTGTAGGGTATAGAGTGTAGGGTATAGAGTGTATGGTATAGAGTGTAGGGAATAGAGTGTAGAGTGTAAGGTATAGAGTGTAGAGTGTAGGGTATAGAGTGTAGGGTATAGACTGTAGGGTATAGAGTGTAGGGTATAGAGTGTAGGGTATAGATTGTAGAGTGTAGGCTATAGAGTGTAGGGAATAGAGTGTAGAGTGTAGGGTATAGAGTGTAGGGTATAGAGTGTAGGGTATAGAGTGTAGGGCATAGAGTGTAGGGTATAGAGTGTAGGGTATAGAGTGTAGGGTATAGAGTGTAGAGTGTAGGGCATCGAGTGTAGAGTGTAGGGTATAGAGTGTAGGGCATAGAGTGTAGGGTATAGAGTGTAGAGTGTAGGGTATAGAGTGTAGAGTGTAGGGTATAGAGTGTAGGGTATAGAGTGTAGGGTAGAGAGTGTAGGGTAGAGAGTGTAGAGTGTAGGGTATAGAGTGTAGGGTATAGAGTGTAGGGTATAGATTGTAGAGTGTAGGGATTATAGTGTAGTGTATAGAGTGTAGGGTGTAGAGTGTAGGCTATAGAGTGTAGAGTGTAGGGTATAGAGTGTATGGTATAGAGTGTAGGGTATAGAGTGTGGGGTGTAGAGTGTAGGGTATAGAGTGTAGGGTACAGAGTGTAGGGAATAGAGTGTAGAGTGTAAGGTATAGAGTGTAGAGTGTAGGGCATAGAGTGTAGAGTGTAGGGTATAGAGTGTAGGGTATAGAGTGTAGGGTATAGAGTGTAAGGTATAGAGTGTAGGGTGTAGAGTGTAGGGTATAGATTGTAGGGTATAGAGTGTAGGGTATAGAGTGTACGGTATAGAGTGTAGGGTATGGAGTGTATGGTATAGAGTGTAGGGTATAGAGTGTAGTGTGTAGAGTGTAGGGTATAGAGTGTAGAGTGTAGGGTATAGAGTGTAGGGTATAGAGTGTAGGGTATAGAGTGTAGGGTATAGAGTGTAGAGTGTAGGGTATAGTGTGTAGGGTATAGAGTGCAGGGTGTAGAGTGTAGGGTATAGAGTGTAGGGTATAGAGTGTAGAGTGTAGGGTATAGAGTGTATGCTATAGAGTGTATGGTGTAGAGTGTATGGTATAGAGTGTAGGGTATAGAGTGTAGAGTGTATGGTATAGAGTGTAGGGTGTAGAGTGTAGGGTATAGAGTGTATGTTATAGAGTGTAGGGTATAGAGTGTAGGGTATAGAGTGTAGAGTGTAGGGATTAGAGTGTAGGGTATAGAGTGTAGTGTGTAGAGTGTAGGGTATAGAGTGTAGGGTATAGAGTGTAGGGTATAGAGTGTAGGGTATAGAGTGTAGGGCATAGAGTGTAGGGCATAGAGTGTAGGGTGTAGAGTGTAGGGTATAGAGTGTAGGGTATAGAGTGTAGAGTGTAGGGTATAGAGTGTAGGGTATAGAGTGTAGGGTATAGAGTGTAGGGTATAGAGTGTAGGGTGTAGAGTGTAGAGTGTAGGGTATAGCATGTAGAGTGTCGGGTATAGAGTGTAGGGTATAGAGTGTAGGGTATAGAGTGTAGGGTATAGAGTGTAGAGTGTAGGGTATAGAGTGTAGAGTGTAGGGTATAAAGTGTATGGTATAGAGTGTAGGGTATAGAGTGTAGGGTGTAGAGTGTTGGGTATAGAGTGTAGGGTATAGAGTGTAGGGTATAGAGTGTAGGGTATAGAGTGTAGGGAATAGAGTGTAGAGTGTAAGGTATAGAGTGTAGAGTGTAGGGTATAGAGTGTAGGGTATAGAGTGTAGAGTGTAGGGATTAGAGTGTAGGGTATAGAGTGTAGGGTATAGTGTGTAGGGTATAGAGTGTAGAGTGTAGGGTATAGAGTGTAGGGTATTGAGTTTAGGGTATAGATTGTAGGGTATAGAGTGTAGGGCATAGAGTGTAGGGTATAGAGTGTAGGGTATAGAGTGTAGAGTGTAGGGTATAGAGTGTAGGGTATAGAGTGTAGGGTAGAGAGTGTAGAGTGTAGGGATTAGAGTGTACGGTATAGAGTGTAGGGTGTAGAGTGTAGGGCATAGAGTGTAGAGTGTAGGGTATAGAGTGTATGGTATAGAGTGTAGAGTATAGAGTGTAGGGTGTAGAGTGTAGGGTATAGAGTGTAGGGTATAGAGTGTAGGGTATAGAGTGTAGGGAATAGAGTGTTGAGTGTAAGGTACAGAGTGTAGAGTGTAGGGAATAGAGTGTAGAGTGTAGGGTATAGAGTGTAGGGTATAGAGTGTAGGGTATAGAGTGTAGGGTATACAGTGTAGGGTATAGAGTGTAGAGTGTAGGGTATAGAGTGTAGAGTGTAGGGTATAGAGTGTAGGGTATAGAGTGTAGGGTATAGAGTGTAGAGTGTCGGGATTAGAGTGTAGGGTATAGAGTGTAGGATGTAGAGTGCAGGGTATAGAGTGTAGAGTGTAGGGTATAGAGTGTATGGTATAGAGTGTAGGGTATACAGTGTAGGGTATAGAGTGTAGAGTGTAGGGTATAGAGTGTAGAGTGTAGGGTATAGAGTGTAGGGTATAGAGTGTAGGGTATAGAGTGTAGAGTGTCGGGATTAGAGTGTAGGGTATAGAGTGTAGGATGTAGAGTGTAGGGTATAGAGTGTAGAGTGTAGGGTATAGAGTGTATGGTATAGAGTGTAGGGTATAGAGTGTAGGGTGTAGAGTGTAGGGTATAGAGTGTAGGGTATAGAGTGTATGGTATAGAGTGTAGGGAATAGAGTGTAGAGTGTAAGGTATAGAGTGTAGAGTGTAGGGTATAGAGTGTAGGGTATAGACTGTAGGGTATAGAGTGTAGGGTATAGAGTGTAGGGTATAGATTGTAGAGTGTAGGCTATAGAGTGTAGGGAATAGAGTGTAGAGTGTAGGGTATAGAGTGTAGGGTATAGAGTGTAGGGTATAGAGTGTAGGGCATAGAGTGTAGGGTATAGAGTGTAGGGTATAGAGTGTAGGGTATAGAGTGTAGAGTGTAGGGCATCGAGTGTAGAGTGTAGGGTATAGAGTGTAGGGCATAGAGTGTAGGGTATAGAGTGTAGAGTGTAGGGTATAGAGTGTAGAGTGTAGGGTATAGAGTGTAGGGTATAGAGTGTAGGGTAGAGAGTGTAGGGTAGAGAGTGTAGAGTGTAGGGTATAGAGTGTAGGGTATAGAGTGTAGGGTATAGATTGTAGAGTGTAGGGATTATAGTGTAGTGTATAGAGTGTAGGGTGTAGAGTGTAGGGTATAGAGTGTAGAGTGTAGGGTATAGAGTGTATGGTATAGAGTGTAGGGTATAGAGTGTGGGGTGTAGAGTGTAGGGTATAGAGTGTAGGGTACAGAGTGTAGGGAATAGAGTGTAGAGTGTAAGGTATAGAGTGTAGAGTGTAGGGCATAGAGTGTAGAGTGTAGGGTATAGAGTGTAGGGTATAGAGTGTAGGGTATAGAGTGTAAGGTATAGAGTGTAGGGTGTAGAGTGTAGGGTATAGATTGTAGGGTATAGAGTGTAGGGTATAGAGTGTAGAGTGTAGGGCATCGAGTGTAGAGTGTAGGGTATAGAGTGTAGGGCATAGAGTGTAGGGTATAGAGTGTAGGGTATAGAGTGTAGGGTATAGAGTGTAGAGTGTAGGGCATCGAGTGTAGAGTGTAGGGTATAGAGTGTAGGGCATAGAGTGTAGGGTATAGAGTGTAGAGTGTAGGGTATAGAGTGTAGAGTGTAGGGTATAGAGTGTAGGGTATAGAGTGTAGGGTAGAGAGTGTAGGGTAGAGAGTGTAGAGTGTAGGGTATAGAGTGTAGGGTATAGAGTGTAGGGTATAGATTGTAGAGTGTAGGGATTATAGTGTAGTGTATAGAGTGTAGGGTGTAGAGTGTAGGGTATAGAGTGTAGAGTGTAGGGTATAGAGTGTATGGTATAGAGTGTAGGGTATAGAGTGTGGGGTGTAGAGTGTAGGGTATAGAGTGTAGGGTACAGAGTGTAGGGAATAGAGTGTAGAGTGTAAGGTATAGAGTGTAGAGTGTAGGGCATAGAGTGTAGAGTGTAGGGTATAGAGTGTAGGGTATAGAGTGTAGGGTATAGAGTGTAAGGTATAGAGTGTAGGGTGTAGAGTGTAGGGTATAGATTGTAGGGTATAGAGTGTAGGGTATAGAGTGTACGGTATAGAGTGTAGGGTATGGAGTGTATGGTATAGAGTGTAGGGTATAGAGTGTAGTGTGTAGAGTGTAGGGTATAGAGTGTAGAGTGTAGGGTATAGAGTGTAGGGTATAGAGTGTAGGGTATAGAGTGTAGGGTATAGAGTGTAGAGTGTAGGGTATAGTGTGTAGGGTATAGAGTGCAGGGTGTAGAGTGTAGGGTATAGAGTGTAGGGTATAGAGTGTAGAGTGTAGGGTATAGAGTGTATGCTATAGAGTGTATGGTGTAGAGTGTATGGTATAGAGTGTAGGGTATAGAGTGTAGAGTGTATGGTATAGAGTGTAGGGTGTAGAGTGTAGGGTATAGAGTGTATGTTATAGAGTGTAGGGTATAGAGTGTAGGGTATAGAGTGTAGAGTGTAGGGATTAGAGTGTAGGGTATAGAGTGTAGTGTGTAGAGTGTTGAGTGTAAGGTACAGAGTGTAGAGTGTAGGGAATAGAGTGTAGAGTGTAGGGTATAGAGTGTAGGGTATAGAGTGTAGGGTATAGAGTGTAGGGAATAGAGTGTTGAGTGTAAGGTACAGAGTGTAGAGTGTAGGGAATAGAGTGTAGAGTGTAGGGTATAGAGTGTAGGGTATAGAGTGTAGGGTATAGAGTGTAGGGTATACAGTGTAGGGTATAGAGTGTAGAGTGTAGGGTATAGAGTGTAGAGTGTAGGGTATAGAGTGTAGGGTATAGAGTGTAGGGTATAGAGTGTAGAGTGTCGGGATTAGAGTGTAGGGTATAGAGTGTAGGATGTAGAGTGTAGGGTATAGAGTGTAGAGTGTAGGGTATAGAGTGTATGGTATAGAGTGTAGGGTATAGAGTGTATGGTGTAGAGTGTAGGGTATAGAGTGTAGGGTATAGAGTGTAGGGAATAGAGTGTAGGGTATAGAGTGTAGGGTATAGAGTGTAGGGTGTAGAGTGTAGGGTATAGAGTGTATAGTATAGAGTGTAGGGTATAGAATGTATGGTATAGAGTGTAGAGTGTAGGATATAGAGTGTAGGGTATAGAGTGTAGAGTGTAGGGTATAGAGTGTAGAGTGTAGGGATTAGAGTGTAGGGTATAGAGTGTAGGGTATAGAGTGTAAAGTGTAGGGTAGAGAGTGTAGGATATAGAGTGTAGAGTGTATGGTATAGAGTGTAGGCTATAGAGTGTAGGGTATAGAGTGTAGGGTATAGAGTGTAGGGTATAGAGTGTAGGGCATAGAGTGTAGGGCATAGAGTGTAGGGTGTAGAGTGTAGGGTATAGAGTGTAGGGTATAGAGTGTAGAGTGTAGGGTATAGAGTGTAGGGTATAGAGTGTAGGGTATAGAGTGTAGGGTATAGAGTGTAGGGTATAGAGTGTAGAGTGTAGGGTATAGCATGTAGAGTGTCGGGTATAGAGTGTAGGGTATAGAGTGTAGGGTATAGAGTGTAGGGTATAGAGTGTAGAGTGTAGGGTATAGAGTGTAGAGTGTAGGGTATAAAGTGTATGGTATAGAGTGTAGGGTATAGAGTGTAGGGTGTAGAGTGTTGGGTATAGAGTGTAGGGTATAGAGTGTAGGGTATAGAGTGTAGGGTATAGAGTGTAGGGAATAGAGTGTAGAGTGTAAGGTATAGAGTGTAGAGTGTAGGGTATCGAGTGTAGGGTATAGAGTGTAGAGTGTAGGGATTAGAGTGTAGGGTATAGAGTGTAGGGTATAGTGTGTAGGGTATAGAGTGTAGAGTGTAGGGTATAGAGTGTAGGGTATTGAGTTTAGGGTATAGATTGTAGGGTATAGAGTGTAGGGCATAGAGTGTAGGGTATAGAGTGTAGGGTATAGAGTGTAGAGTGTAGGGTATAGAGTGTAGGGTATAGAGTGTAGGGTAGAGAGTGTAGAGTGTAGGGATTAGAGTGTACGGTATAGAGTGTAGGGTGTAGAGTGTAGGGCATAGAGTGTAGAGTGTAGGGTATAGAGTGTATGGTATAGAGTGTAGAGTATAGAGTGTAGGGTGTAGAGTGTAGGGTATAGAGTGTAGGGTATAGAGTGTAGGGTATAGAGTGTAGGGAATAGAGTGTTGAGTGTAAGGTACAGAGTGTAGAGTGTAGGGAATAGAGTGTAGAGTGTAGGGTATAGAGTGTAGGGTATAGAGTGTAGGGTATAGAGTGTAGGGTATACAGTGTAGGGTATAGAGTGTAGAGTGTAGGGTATAGAGTGTAGAGTGTAGGGTATAGAGTGTAGGGTATAGAGTGTAGGGTATAGAGTGTAGAGTGTCGGGATTAGAGTGTAGGGTATAGAGTGTAGGATTTAGAGTGTAGGGTATAGAGTGTAGAGTGTAGGGTATAGAGTGTATGGTATAGAGTGTAGGGTATAGAGTGTAGGGTGTAGAGTGTAGGGTATAGAGTGTAGGGTATAGAGTGTATGGTATAGAGTGTAGGGAATAGAGTGTAGAGTGTAAGGTATAGAGTGTAGAGTGTAGGGTATAGAGTGTAGGGTATAGACTGTAGGGTATAGAGTGTAGGGTATAGAGTGTAGGGTATAGATTGTAGAGTGTAGGCTATAGAGTGTAGGGAATAGAGTGTAGAGTGTAGGGTATAGAGTGTAGGGTATAGAGTGTAGGGTATAGAGTGTAGGGCATAGAGTGTAGGGTATAGAGTGTAGGGTATAGAGTGTAGGGTATAGAGTGTAGAGTGTAGGGCATCGAGTGTAGAGTGTAGGGTATAGAGTGTAGGGCATAGAGTGTAGGGTATAGAGTGTAGAGTGTAGGGTATAGAGTGTAGAGTGTAGGGTATAGAGTGTAGGGTATAGAGTGTAGGGTAGAGAGTGTAGGGCATAGAGTGTAGGGTATAGAGTGTAGGGTATAGAGTGTAGGGTATAGAGTGTAGCGTGTAGGGCATCGAGTGTAGAGTGTAGGGTATAGAGTGTAGGGCATAGAGTGTAGGGTATAGAGTGTAGAGTGTAGGGTATAGAGTGTAGAGTGTAGGGTATAGAGTGTAGGGTATAGAGTGTAGGGTAGAGAGTGTAGGGTAGAGAGTGTAGAGTGTAGGGTATAGAGTGTAGGGTATAGAGTGTAGGGTATAGATTGTAGAGTGTAGGGATTATAGTGTAGTGTATAGAGTGTAGGGTGTAGAGTGTAGGGTATAGAGTGTAGAGTGTAGGGTATAGAGTGTATGGTATAGAGTGTAGGGTATAGAGTGTGGGGTGTAGAGTGTAGGGTATAGAGTGTAGGGTACAGAGTGTAGGGAATAGAGTGTAGAGTGTAAGGTATAGAGTGTAGAGTGTAGGGCATAGAGTGTAGAGTGTAGGGTATAGAGTGTAGGGTATAGAGTGTAGGGTATAGAGTGTAGGGTATAGAGTGTAGGGTATAGAGTGTAGAGTGTAGGGTATAGAGTGTAGAGTGTAGGGTATAGAGTGTAGAGTGTAGGGTATAGAGTGTAGGGTATAGAGTGTAGGGTATAGAGTGTAGGGTATAGAGTGTAGAGTGTAGGGTATAGAGTGTAGAGTGTAGGGTATAGAGTGTAGGGTATAGTGTGCAGGGTATAGAGTGTAGGGTAGAGAGTGTAGAGTGTAGGGTATAGAGTGTAGGGTATAGAGTGTAGGGTATAGAGTGTAGAGTGTAGGGATTAGAGTGTAGGGTATAGAGTGTAGGGTATAGAGTGTAGGGTGTAGAGTGTAGGGTATAGAGTGTAGGGTATAGAGTGTAGGGTATAGAGTGTAGGGAATAGAGTGTAGAGTGTAAGGTATAGAGTGTAGAGTGTATGGTATAGAGTGTAAGGTATAGAGTGTAGAGTGTAGGGATTAGAGTGTAGGGTATAGAGTGTAGGGTGTAGAGTGTAGGGTATAGAGTGTAGAGTGTATGGTATAGAGTGTAGGGTATAGAGTGTAGGGTGTAGAGTGTAGAGTGTAGAGTGTAGGGTATAGAGTGTAGGGTATAGACTGTAGGGTATAGAGTGTAGGGTATAGAGTGTAGGGTATAGAGTGTAGGGTATAGATTGTAGAGTGTAGGCTATAGAGTGTAGGGTATAGAGAGTAGAGTGTAGGGTATAGAGTGTAGGGTATAGAGTGTAGGGTATAGAGTGTAGGGTATAGAGTGTAGAGTGTAGGGTATAGTGTGTAGGGTATAGAGTGCAGGGTGTAGAGTGTAGGGTATAGAGTGTAGGGTATAGAGTGTAGAGTGTAGGGTATAGAGTGTATGCTATAGAGTGTATGGTGTAGAGTGTATGGTATAGAGTGTAGGGTATAGAGTGTAGAGTGTATGGTATAGAGTGTAGGGTGTAGAGTGTAGGGTATAGAGTGTATGTTATAGAGTGTAGGGTATAGAGTGTAGGGTAGAGAGTGTAGAGTGTAGGGTATAGAGTGTAGGGTATAGAGTGTAGGGTATAGAGTGTAGAGTGTAGGGATTAGAGTGTAGGGTATAGAGTGTAGTGTGTAGAGTGTAGGGTATAGAGTGTAGAGTGTAGGGTATAGAGTGTAGGGTATAGAGTGTAGGGTATAGAGTGTAGGGTATAGAGTGTAGAGTGTAGGGTATAGTGTGTAGGGTATAGAGTGCAGGGTGTAGAGTGTAGGGTATAGAGTGTAGGGTATAGAGTGTAGAGTGTAGGGTATAGAGTGTATGCTATAGAGTGTATGGTGTAGAGTGTATGGTATAGAGTGTAGGGTATAGAGTGTAGAGTGTATGGTATAGAGTGTAGGGTGTAGAGTGTAGGGTATAGAGTGTATGTTATAGAGTGTAGGGTATAGAGTGTAGGGTAGAGAGTGTAGAGTGTAGGGTATAGAGTGTAGGGTATAGAGTGTAGGGTATAGAGTGTAGAGTGTAGGGATTAGAGTGTAGGGTATAGAGTGTAGTGTGTAGAGTGTAGGGTATAGAGTGTAGAGTGTAGGGTATAGAGTGTATGGTATAGAGTGTAGGGTATAGAGTGTAGGGTGTAGAGTGTAGGGTATAGAGTGTAGGGTATAGAGTGTAGGGTATAGAGTGTAGGGAATAGAGTGTAGAGTGTAAGGTATAGAGTGTAGAGTATAGGGTATAGAGTGTAGGGTATAGAGTGTAGAGTGTAGGGTATAGAGTGTAGAGTGTAGGGTATAGAGTGTAGGGTATAGAGTGTAGAGTATAGAGTGTAGGGTATAGAGTGTAGAGTGTAGGGTATAGAGTGTAGGGTATAGAGTGTAGGGAGTAGAGTGTAGGGTATAGAGTGTAGGGTTCAGAGTGTAGGGTATAGAGTGTAGGGTATAGAGTGTATGGTATAGAGTGTAGGGTATAGAGTGTAGGGTATAGAGTGTAGGGTATAGAGTGTAGGGTATAGAGTGTAGAGTGTAGGGTATAGAGTGTAGGGTATAGAGTGTATGGTATAGAGTGTAGGGTATAGAGTGTAGGGTATAGAGTGTAGGGTATAGAGTGTAGGGTATAGAGTGTAGAGTGTCGGGATTAGAGTGTAGGGTATAGAGTGTAGGATGTAGAGTGTAGGGTATAGAGTGTAGAGTGTAGGGTATAGAGTGTATGGTATAGAGTGTAGGGTATAGAGTGTAGGGTGTAGAGTGTAGGGTATAGAGTGTAGGGTATAGAGTGTATGGTATAGAGTGTAGGGAATAGAGTGTAGAGTGTAAGGTATAGAGTGTAGAGTGTAGGGTATAGAGTGTAGGGTATAGACTGTAGGGTATAGAGTGTAGGGTATAGAGTGTAGGGTATAGATTGTAGAGTGTAGGCTATAGAGTGTAGGGAATAGAGTGTAGAGTGTAGGGTATAGAGTGTAGGGTATAGAGTGTAGGGTATAGAGTGTAGGGCATAGAGTGTAGGGTATAGAGTGTAGGGTATAGAGTGTAGGGTATAGAGTGTAGAGTGTAGGGCATCGAGTGTAGAGTGTAGGGTATAGAGTGTAGGGCATAGAGTGTAGGGTATAGAGTGTAGAGTGTAGGGTATAGAGTGTAGAGTGTAGGGTATAGAGTGTAGGGTATAGAGTGTAGGGTAGAGAGTGTAGGGTAGAGAGTGTAGAGTGTAGGGTATAGAGTGTAGGGTATAGAGTGTAGGGTATAGATTGTAGAGTGTAGGGATTATAGTGTAGTGTATAGAGTGTAGGGTGTAGAGTGTAGGGTATAGAGTGTAGAGTGTAGGGTATAGAGTGTATGGTATAGAGTGTAGGGTATAGAGTGTGGGGTGTAGAGTGTAGGGTATAGAGTGTAGGGTACAGAGTGTAGGGAATAGAGTGTAGAGTGTAAGGTATAGAGTGTAGAGTGTAGGGCATAGAGTGTAGAGTGTAGGGTATAGAGTGTAGGGTATAGAGTGTAGGGTATAGAGTGTAAGGTATAGAGTGTAGGGTGTAGAGTGTAGGGTATAGATTGTAGGGTATAGAGTGTAGGGTATAGAGTGTACGGTATAGAGTGTAGGGTATGGAGTGTATGGTATAGAGTGTAGGGTATAGAGTGTAGTGTGTAGAGTGTAGGGTATAGAGTGTAGAGTGTAGGGTATAGAGTGTAGGGTATAGAGTGTAGGGTATAGAGTGTAGGGTATAGAGTGTAGAGTGTAGGGTATAGTGTGTAGGGTATAGAGTGCAGGGTGTAGAGTGTAGGGTATAGAGTGTAGGGTATAGAGTGTAGAGTGTAGGGTATAGAGTGTATGCTATAGAGTGTATGGTGTAGAGTGTATGGTATAGAGTGTAGGGTATAGAGTGTAGAGTGTATGGTATAGAGTTTAGGGTGTAGAGTGTAGGGTATAGAGTGTATGTTATAGAGTGTAGGGTATAGAGTGTAGGGTATAGAGTGTAGAGTGTAGGGATTAGAGTGTAGGGTATAGAGTGTAGTGTGTAGAGTGTAGGGTATAGAGTGTAGGGTATAGAGTGTAGGGTATAGAGTGTAGGGTATAGAGTGTAGGGCATAGAGTGTAGGGCATAGAGTGTAGGGTGTAGAGTGTAGGGTATAGAGTGTAGGGTATAGAGTGTAGAGTGTAGGGTATAGAGTGTAGGGTATAGAGTGTAGGGTATAGAGTGTAGGGTATAGAGTGTAGGGTATAGAGTGTAGAGTGTAGGGTATAGCATGTAGAGTGTCGGGTATAGAGTGTAGGGTATAGAGTGTAGGGTATAGAGTGTAGGGTATAGAGTGTAGAGTGTAGGGTATAGAGTGTAGAGTGTAGGGTATAAAGTGTATGGTATAGAGTGTAGGGTATAGAGTGTAGGGTGTAGAGTGTTGGGTATAGAGTGTAGGGTATAGAGTGTAGGGTATAGAGTGTAGGGTATAGAGTGTAGGGAATAGAGTGTAGAGTGTAAGGTATAGAGTGTAGAGTGTAGGGTATAGAGTGTAGGGTATAGAGTGTAGAGTGTAGGGATTAGAGTGTAGGGTATAGAGTGTAGGGTATAGTGTGTAGGGTATAGAGTGTAGAGTGTAGGGTATAGAGTGTAGGGTATTGAGTTTAGGGTATAGATTGTAGGGTATAGAGTGTAGGGCATAGAGTGTAGGGTATAGAGTGTAGGGTATAGAGTGTAGAGTGTAGGGTATAGAGTGTAGGGTATAGAGTGTAGGGTAGAGAGTGTAGAGTGTAGGGATTAGAGTGTACGGTATAGAGTGTAGGGTGTAGAGTGTAGGGCATAGAGTGTAGAGTGTAGGGTATAGAGTGTATGGTATAGAGTGTAGAGTATAGAGTGTAGGGTGTAGAGTGTAGGGTATAGAGTGTAGGGTATAGAGTGTAGGGTATAGAGTGTAGGGAATAGAGTGTTGAGTGTAAGGTACAGAGTGTAGAGTGTAGGGAATAGAGTGTAGAGTGTAGGGTATAGAGTGTAGGGTATAGAGTGTAGGGTATAGAGTGTAGGGTATACAGTGTAGGGTATAGAGTGTAGAGTGTAGGGTATAGAGTGTAGAGTGTAGGGTATAGAGTGTAGGGTATAGAGTGTAGGGTATAGAGTGTAGAGTGTCGGGATTAGAGTGTAGGGTATAGAGTGTAGGATGTAGAGTGTAGGGTATAGAGTGTAGAGTGTAGGGTATAGAGTGTATGGTATAGAGTGTAGGGTATACAGTGTAGGGTATAGAGTGTAGAGTGTAGGGTATAGAGTGTAGAGTGTAGGGTATAGAGTGTAGGGTATAGAGTGTAGGGTATAGAGTGTAGAGTGTCGGGATTAGAGTGTAGGGTATAGAGTGTAGGATGTAGAGTGTAGGGTATAGAGTGTAGAGTGTAGGGTATAGAGTGTATGGTATAGAGTGTAGGGTATAGAGTGTAGGGTGTAGAGTGTAGGGTATAGAGTGTAGGGTATAGAGTGTATGGTATAGAGTGTAGGGAATAGAGTGTAGAGTGTAAGGTATAGAGTGTAGAGTGTAGGGTATAGAGTGTAGGGTATAGACTGTAGGGTATAGAGTGTAGGGTATAGAGTGTAGGGTATAGATTGTAGAGTGTAGGCTATAGAGTGTAGGGAATAGAGTGTAGAGTGTAGGGTATAGAGTGTAGGGTATAGAGTGTAGGGTATAGAGTGTAGGGCATAGAGTGTAGGGTATAGAGTGTAGGGTATAGAGTGTAGGGTATAGAGTGTAGAGTGTAGGGCATCGAGTGTAGAGTGTAGGGTATAGAGTGTAGGGCATAGAGTGTAGGGTATAGAGTGTAGAGTGTAGGGTATAGAGTGTAGAGTGTAGGGTATAGAGTGTAGGGTATAGAGTGTAGGGTAGAGAGTGTAGGGTAGAGAGTGTAGAGTGTAGGGTATAGAGTGTAGGGTATAGAGTGTAGGGTATAGATTGTAGAGTGTAGGGATTATAGTGTAGTGTATAGAGTGTAGGGTGTAGAGTGTAGGGTATAGAGTGTAGAGTGTAGGGTATAGAGTGTATGGTATAGAGTGTAGGGTATAGAGTGTGGGGTGTAGAGTGTAGGGTATAGAGTGTAGGGTACAGAGTGTAGGGAATAGAGTGTAGAGTGTAAGGTATAGAGTGTAGAGTGTAGGGCATAGAGTGTAGAGTGTAGGGTATAGAGTGTAGGGTATAGAGTGTAGGGTATAGAGTGTAAGGTATAGAGTGTAGGGTGTAGAGTGTAGGGTATAGATTGTAGGGTATAGAGTGTAGGGTATAGAGTGTACGGTATAGAGTGTAGGGTATGGAGTGTATGGTATAGAGTGTAGGGTATAGAGTGTAGTGTGTAGAGTGTAGGGTATAGAGTGTAGAGTGTAGGGTATAGAGTGTAGGGTATAGAGTGTAGGGTATAGAGTGTAGGGTATAGAGTGTAGAGTGTAGGGTATAGTGTGTAGGGTATAGAGTGCAGGGTGTAGAGTGTAGGGTATAGAGTGTAGGGTATAGAGTGTAGAGTGTAGGGTATAGAGTGTATGCTATAGAGTGTATGGTGTAGAGTGTATGGTATAGAGTGTAGGGTATAGAGTGTAGAGTGTATGGTATAGAGTGTAGGGTGTAGAGTGTAGGGTATAGAGTGTATGTTATAGAGTGTAGGGTATAGAGTGTAGGGTATAGAGTGTAGAGTGTAGGGATTAGAGTGTAGGGTATAGAGTGTAGTGTGTAGAGTGTTGAGTGTAAGGTACAGAGTGTAGAGTGTAGGGAATAGAGTGTAGAGTGTAGGGTATAGAGTGTAGGGTATAGAGTGTAGGGTATAGAGTGTAGGGAATAGAGTGTTGAGTGTAAGGTACAGAGTGTAGAGTGTAGGGAATAGAGTGTAGAGTGTAGGGTATAGAGTGTAGGGTATAGAGTGTAGGGTATAGAGTGTAGGGTATACAGTGTAGGGTATAGAGTGTAGAGTGTAGGGTATAGAGTGTAGAGTGTAGGGTATAGAGTGTAGGGTATAGAGTGTAGGGTATAGAGTGTAGAGTGTCGGGATTAGAGTGTAGGGTATAGAGTGTAGGATGTAGAGTGTAGGGTATAGAGTGTAGAGTGTAGGGTATAGAGTGTATGGTATAGAGTGTAGGGTATAGAGTGTAGGGTGTAGAGTGTAGGGTATAGAGTGTAGGGTATAGAGTGTAGGGAATAGAGTGTAGGGTATAGAGTGTAGGGTATAGAGTGTAGGGTGTAGAGTGTAGGGTATAGAGTGTATAGTATAGAGTGTAGGGTATAGAATGTATGGTATAGAGTGTAGAGTGTAGGATATAGAGTGTAGGGTATAGAGTGTAGAGTGTAGGGTATAGAGTGTAGAGTGTAGGGATTAGAGTGTAGGGTATAGAGTGTAGGGTATAGAGTGTAAAGTGTAGGGTAGAGAGTGTAGGATATAGAGTGTAGAGTGTATGGTATAGAGTGTAGGGTATAGAGTGTAGGGTATAGAGTGTAGGGTATAGAGTGTAGGGTATAGAGTGTAGGGCATAGAGTGTAGGGCATAGAGTGTAGGGTGTAGAGTGTAGGGTATAGAGTGTAGGGTATAGAGTGTAGAGTGTAGGGTATAGAGTGTAGGGTATAGAGTGTAGGGTATAGAGTGTAGGGTATAGAGTGTAGGGTATAGAGTGTAGAGTGTAGGGTATAGCATGTAGAGTGTCGGGTATAGAGTGTAGGGTATAGAGTGTAGGGTATAGAGTGTAGGGTATAGAGTGTAGAGTGTAGGGTATAGAGTGTAGAGTGTAGGGTATAAAGTGTATGGTATAGAGTGTAGGGTATAGAGTGTAGGGTGTAGAGTGTTGGGTATAGAGTGTAGGGTATAGAGTGTAGGGTATAGAGTGTAGGGTATAGAGTGTAGGGAATAGAGTGTAGAGTGTAAGGTATAGAGTGTAGAGTGTAGGGTATAGAGTGTAGGGTATAGAGTGTAGAGTGTAGGGATTAGAGTGTAGGGTATAGAGTGTAGGGTATAGTGTGTAGGGTATAGAGTGTAGAGTGTAGGGTATAGAGTGTAGGGTATTGAGTTTAGGGTATAGATTGTAGGGTATAGAGTGTAGGGCATAGAGTGTAGGGTATAGAGTGTAGGGTATAGAGTGTAGAGTGTAGGGTATAGAGTGTAGGGTATAGAGTGTAGGGTAGAGAGTGTAGAGTGTAGGGATTAGAGTGTACGGTATAGAGTGTAGGGTGTAGAGTGTAGGGCATAGAGTGTAGAGTGTAGGGTATAGAGTGTATGGTATAGAGTGTAGAGTATAGAGTGTAGGGTGTAGAGTGTAGGGTATAGAGTGTAGGGTATAGAGTGTAGGGTATAGAGTGTAGGGAATAGAGTGTTGAGTGTAAGGTACAGAGTGTAGAGTGTAGGGAATAGAGTGTAGAGTGTAGGGTATAGAGTGTAGGGTATAGAGTGTAGGGTATAGAGTGTAGGGTATAGAGTGTAGGGTATAGAGTGTAGAGTGTAGGGTATAGAGTGTAGGGTATAGAGTGTAGGGTATAGAGTGTAGGGTATAGAGTGTAGGGTATAGAGTGTAGAGTGTAGGGTATAGCATGTAGAGTGTCGGGTATAGAGTGTAGGGTATAGAGTGTAGGGTATAGAGTGTAGGGTATAGAGTGTAGAGTGTAGGGTATAGAGTGTAGAGTGTAGGGTATAAAGTGTATGGTATAGAGTGTAGGGTATAGAGTGTAGGGTGTAGAGTGTTGGGTATAGAGTGTAGGGTATAGAGTGTAGGGTATAGAGTGTAGGGTATAGAGTGTAGGGAATAGAGTGTAGAGTGTAAGGTATAGAGTGTAGAGTGTAGGGTATAGAGTGTAGGGTATAGAGTGTAGAGTGTAGGGATTAGAGTGTAGGGTATAGAGTGTAGGGTATAGTGTGTAGGGTATAGAGTGTAGAGTGTAGGGTATAGAGTGTAGGGTATTTAGTTTAGGGTATAGATTGTAGGGTATAGAGTGTAGGGCATAGAGTGTAGGGTATAGAGTGTAGGGTATAGAGTGTAGAGTGTAGGGTATAGAGTGTAGGGTATAGAGTGTAGGGTAGAGAGTGTAGAGTGTAGGGATTAGAGTGTACGGTATAGAGTGTAGGGTGTAGAGTGTAGGGCATAGAGTGTAGAGTGTAGGGTATAGAGTGTATGGTATAGAGTGTAGAGTATAGAGTGTAGGGTGTAGAGTGTAGGGTATAGAGTGTAGGGTATAGAGTGTAGGGTATAGAGTGTAGGGAATAGAGTGTTGAGTGTAAGGTACAGAGTGTAGAGTGTAGGGAATAGAGTGTAGAGTGTAGGGTATAGAGTGTAGGGTATAGAGTGTAGGGTATAGAGTGTAGGGTATACAGTGTAGGGTATAGAGTGTAGAGTGTAGGGTATAGAGTGTAGAGTGTAGGGTATAGAGTGTAGGGTATAGAGTGTAGGGTATAGAGTGTAGAGTGTCGGGATTAGAGTGTAGGGTATAGAGTGTAGGATGTAGAGTGTAGGGTATAGAGTGTAGAGTGTAGGGTATAGAGTGTATGGTATAGAGTGTAGGGTATAGAGTGTAGGGTGTAGAGTGTAGGGTATAGAGTGTAGGGTATAGAGTGTATGGTATAGAGTGTAGGGAATAGAGTGTAGAGTGTAAGGTATAGAGTGTAGAGTGTAGGGTATAGAGTGTAGGGTATAGACTGTAGGGTATAGAGTGTAGGGTATAGAGTGTAGGGTATAGATTGTAGAGTGTAGGCTATAGAGTGTAGGGAATAGAGTGTAGAGTGTAGGGTATAGAGTGTAGGGTATAGAGTGTAGGGTATAGAGTGTAGGGCATAGAGTGTAGGGTATAGAGTGTAGGGTATAGAGTGTAGGGTATAGAGTGTAGAGTGTAGGGCATCGAGTGTAGAGTGTAGGGTATAGAGTGTAGGGCATAGAGTGTAGGGTATAGAGTGTAGAGTGTAGGGTATAGAGTGTAGAGTGTAGGGTATAGAGTGTAGGGTATAGAGTGTAGGGTAGAGAGTGTAGGGTAGAGAGTGTAGAGTGTAGGGTATAGAGTGTAGGGTATAGAGTGTAGGGTATAGATTGTAGAGTGTAGGGATTATAGTGTAGTGTATAGAGTGTAGGGTGTAGAGTGTAGGGTATAGAGTGTAGAGTGTAGGGTATAGAGTGTATGGTATAGAGTGTAGGGTATAGAGTGTGGGGTGTAGAGTGTAGGGTATAGAGTGTAGGGTACAGAGTGTAGGGAATAGAGTGTAGAGTGTAAGGTATAGAGTGTAGAGTGTAGGGCATAGAGTGTAGAGTGTAGGGTATAGAGTGTAGGGTATAGAGTGTAGGGTATAGAGTGTAAGGTATAGAGTGTAGGGTGTAGAGTGTAGGGTATAGATTGTAGGGTATAGAGTGTAGGGTATAGAGTGTACGGTATAGAGTGTAGGGTATGGAGTGTATGGTATAGAGTGTAGGGTATAGAGTGTAGTGTGTAGAGTGTAGGGTATAGAGTGTAGAGTGTAGGGTATAGAGTGTAGGGTATAGAGTGTAGAGTGTAGGGTATAGTGTGTACGGTATAGAGTGCAGGGTGTAGAGTGTAGGGTATAGAGTGTAGGGTATAGAGTGTAGAGTGTAGGGTATAGAGTGTACGCTATAGAGTGTATGGTGTAGAGTGTATGGTATAGAGTGTAGGGTATAGATTGTAGAGTGTATGGTATAGAGTGTATGTTATAGAGTGTAGGGTATAGAGTGTAGGGTAGAGAGTGTATGTTATAGAGTGTAGGGTATAGAGTGTAGGGTAGAGAGTGTAGAGTGTAGGGTATAGAGTGTAGGGTAGGGTATAGAGTGTAGAGTGTCGGGATTAGAGTGTAGGGTATAGAGTGTGGGATGTAGAGTGTAGGGTATAGAGTGTAGAGTGTAGGGTATAGAGTGTATGGTATAGAGTGTAGGGTATAGAGTGTAGGGTGTAGAGTGTAGGGTATAGAGTGTAGGGAATAGAGTGTAGGGTATAGAGTGTAGGGTATAGAGTGTAGGGTGTAGAGTGTAGGGTATAGAGTGTATAGTATAGAGTGTAGGGTATAGAATGTATGGTATAGAGTGTAGAGTGTAGGATATAGAGTGTAGGGTATAGAGTGTAGAGTGTAGGGTATAGAGTGTAGAGTGTAGGGATTAGAGTGTAGGGTATAGAGTGTAGGGTATAGAGTGTAAAGTGTAGGGTAGAGAGTGTAGGATATAGAGTGTAGAGTGTATGGTATAGAGTGTAGGGTATAGAGTGTAGGGTATAGAGTGTAGGGTATAGAGTGTAGGGTATAGAGTGTAGGGCATAGAGTGTAGGGCATAGAGTGTAGGGTGTAGAGTGTAGGGTATAGAGTGTAGGGTATAGAGTGTAGAGTGTAGGGTATAGAGTGTAGGGTATAGAGTGTAGGGTATAGAGTGTAGGGTATAGAGTGTAGGGTATAGAGTGTAGAGTGTAGGGTATAGCATGTAGAGTGTCGGGTATAGAGTGTAGGGTATAGAGTGTAGGGTATAGAGTGTAGGGTATAGAGTGTAGAGTGTAGGGTATAGAGTGTAGAGTGTAGGGTATAAAGTGTATGGTATAGAGTGTAGGGTATAGAGTGTAGGGTGTAGAGTGTTGGGTATAGAGTGTAGGGTATAGAGTGTAGGGTATAGAGTGTAGGGTATAGAGTGTAGGGAATAGAGTGTAGAGTGTAAGGTATAGAGTGTAGAGTGTAGGGTATAGAGTGTAGGGTATAGAGTGTAGAGTGTAGGGATTAGAGTGTAGGGTATAGAGTGTAGGGTATAGTGTGTAGGGTATAGAGTGTAGAGTGTAGGGTATAGAGTGTAGGGTATTGAGTTTAGGGTATAGATTGTAGGGTATAGAGTGTAGGGCATAGAGTGTAGGGTATAGAGTGTAGGGTATAGAGTGTAGAGTGTAGGGTATAGAGTGTAGGGTATAGAGTGTAGGGTAGAGAGTGTAGAGTGTAGGGATTAGAGTGTACGGTATAGAGTGTAGGGTGTAGAGTGTAGGGCATAGAGTGTAGAGTGTAGGGTATAGAGTGTATGGTATAGAGTGTAGAGTATAGAGTGTAGGGTGTAGAGTGTAGGGTATAGAGTGTAGGGTATAGAGTGTAGGGTATAGAGTGTAGGGAATAGAGTGTTGAGTGTAAGGTACAGAGTGTAGAGTGTAGGGAATAGAGTGTAGAGTGTAGGGTATAGAGTGTAGGGTATAGAGTGTAGGGTATAGAGTGTAGGGTATACAGTGTAGGGTATAGAGTGTAGAGTGTAGGGTATAGAGTGTAGAGTGTAGGGTATAGAGTGTAGGGTATAGAGTGTAGGGTATAGAGTGTAGAGTGTCGGGATTAGAGTGTAGGGTATAGAGTGTAGGATGTAGAGTGTAGGGTATAGAGTGTAGAGTGTAGGGTATAGAGTGTATGGTATAGAGTGTAGGGTATAGAGTGTAGGGTGTAGAGTGTAGGGTATAGAGTGTAGGGTATAGAGTGTATGGTATAGAGTGTAGGGAATAGAGTGTAGAGTGTAAGGTATAGAGTGTAGAGTGTAGGGTATAGAGTGTAGGGTATAGACTGTAGGGTATAGAGTGTAGGGTATAGAGTGTAGGGTATAGATTGTAGAGTGTAGGCTATAGAGTGTAGGGAATAGAGTGTAGAGTGTAGGGTATAGAGTGTAGGGTATAGAGTGTAGGGTATAGAGTGTAGGGCATAGAGTGTAGGGTATAGAGTGTAGGGTATAGAGTGTAGGGTATAGAGTGTAGAGTGTAGGGCATCGAGTGTAGAGTGTAGGGTATAGAGTGTAGGGCATAGAGTGTAGGGTATAGAGTGTAGAGTGTAGGGTATAGAGTGTAGAGTGTAGGGTATAGAGTGTAGGGTATAGAGTGTAGGGTAGAGAGTGTAGGGTAGAGAGTGTAGAGTGTAGGGTATAGAGTGTAGGGTATAGAGTGTAGGGTATAGATTGTAGAGTGTAGGGATTATAGTGTAGTGTATAGAGTGTAGGGTGTAGAGTGTAGGGTATAGAGTGTAGAGTGTAGGGTATAGAGTGTATGGTATAGAGTGTAGGGTATAGAGTGTGGGGTGTAGAGTGTAGGGTATAGAGTGTAGGGTACAGAGTGTAGGGAATAGAGTGTAGAGTGTAAGGTATAGAGTGTAGAGTGTAGGGCATAGAGTGTAGAGTGTAGGGTATAGAGTGTAGGGTATAGAGTGTAGGGTATAGAGTGTAAGGTATAGAGTGTAGGGTGTAGAGTGTAGGGTATAGATTGTAGGGTATAGAGTGTAGGGTATAGAGTGTACGGTATAGAGTGTAGGGTATGGAGTGTATGGTATAGAGTGTAGGGTATAGAGTGTAGTGTGTAGAGTGTAGGGTATAGAGTGTAGAGTGTAGGGTATAGAGTGTAGGGTATAGAGTGTAGGGTATAGAGTGTAGGGTATAGAGTGTAGAGTGTAGGGTATAGTGTGTAGGGTATAGAGTGCAGGGTGTAGAGTGTAGGGTATAGAGTGTAGGGTATAGAGTGTAGAGTGTAGGGTATAGAGTGTATGCTATAGAGTGTATGGTGTAGAGTGTATGGTATAGAGTGTAGGGTATAGAGTGTAGAGTGTATGGTATAGAGTGTAGGGTGTAGAGTGTAGGGTATAGAGTGTATGTTATAGAGTGTAGGGTATAGAGTGTAGGGTATAGAGTGTAGAGTGTAGGGATTAGAGTGTAGGGTATAGAGTGTAGTGTGTAGAGTGTAGGGTATAGAGTGTAGAGTGTAGGGTATAGAGTGTAGGGTATAGAGTGTAGAGTGTAGGGTATAGAGTGTAGAGTGTAGGGTATAGAGTGTAGGGTATAGAGTGTAGGGTATAGAGTGTAGGGTATAGAGTGTAGAGTGTAGGGTATAGAGTGTAGGGTATAGAGTGTAGGGAGTAGAGTGTAGGGTATAGAGTGTAGGGTTCAGAGTGTAGGGTATAGAGTGTAGGGTATAGAGTGTATGGTATAGAGTGTAGGGTATAGAGTGTAGGGTATAGAGTGTAGGGTATAGAGTGTAGGGTATAGAGTGTAGAGTGTAGGGTATAGAGTGTAGGGTATAGAGTGTATGGTATAGAGTGTAGGGTATAGAGTGTAGGGTATAGAGTGTAGGGTATAGAGTGTAGGGTATAGAGTGTAGAGTGTCGGGATTAGAGTGTAGGGTATAGAGTGTAGGATGTAGAGTGTAGGGTATAGAGTGTAGAGTGTAGGGTATAGAGTGTATGGTATAGAGTGTAGGGTATAGAGTGTAGGGTGTAGAGTGTAGGGTATAGAGTGTAGGGTATAGAGTGTATGGTATAGAGTGTAGGGAATAGAGTGTAGAGTGTAAGGTATAGAGTGTAGAGTGTAGGGTATAGAGTGTAGGGTATAGACTGTAGGGTATAGAGTGTAGGGTATAGAGTGTAGGGTATAGATTGTAGAGTGTAGGCTATAGAGTGTAGGGAATAGAGTATAGAGTGTAGGGTATAGAGTGTAGGGTATAGAGTGTAGGGTATAGAGTGTAGGGCATAGAGTGTAGGGTATAGAGTGTGGGGTATAGAGTGTAGGGTATAGAGTGTAGAGTGTAGGGCATCGAGTGTAGAGTGTAGGGTATAGAGTGTAGGGCATAGAGTGTAGGGTATAGAGTGTAGAGTGTAGGGTATAGAGTGTAGAGTGTAGGGTATAGAGTGTAGGGTATAGAGTGTAGGGTAGAGAGTGTAGGGTAGAGAGTGTAGAGTGTAGGGTATAGAGTGTAGGGTATAGAGTGTAGGGTATAGATTGTAGAGTGTAGGGATTATAGTGTAGTGTATAGAGTGTAGGGTGTAGAGTGTAGGGTATAGAGTGTAGAGTGTAGGGTATAGAGTGTATGGTATAGAGTGTAGGGTATAGAGTGTGGGGTGTAGAGTGTAGGGTATAGAGTGTAGGGTACAGAGTGTAGGGAATAGAGTGTAGAGTGTAAGGTATAGAGTGTAGAGTGTAGGGCATAGAGTGTAGAGTGTAGGGTATAGAGTGTAGGGTATAGAGTGTAGGGTATAGAGTGTAAGGTATAGAGTGTAGGGTGTAGAGTGTAGGGTATAGATTGTAGGGTATAGAGTGTAGGGTATAGAGTGTACGGTATAGAGTGTAGGGTATGGAGTGTATGGTATAGAGTGTAGGGTATAGAGTGTAGGGTATAGAGTGTAGGGTATAAAGTGTAGAGTGTAGGGTATAGAGTGTAGAGTGTAGGGTATAGAGTGTATGGTATAGAGTGTAGGGTATAGAGTGTAGGGTGTAGAGTGTTGGGTATAGAGTGTAGGGTATAGAGTGTAAGGTATAGAGTGTAGGGTGTAGAGTGTAGGGTATAGATTGTAGGGTATAGAGTGTAGGGTATAGAGTGTACGGTATAGAGTGTAGGGTATGGAGTGTATGGTATAGAGTGTAGGGTATAGAGTGTAGTGTGTAGAGTGTAGGGTATAGAGTGTAGAGTGTAGGGTATAGAGTGTAGGGTATAGAGTGTAGAGTGTAGGGTATAGTGTGTACGGTATAGAGTGCAGGGTGTAGAGTGTAGGGTATAGAGTGTAGGGTATAGAGTGTAGAGTGTAGGGTATAGAGTGTACGCTATAGAGTGTATGGTGTAGAGTGTATGGTATAGAGTGTAGGGTATAGATTGTAGAGTGTATGGTATAGAGTGTATGTTATAGAGTGTAGGGTATAGAGTGTAGGGTAGAGAGTGTATGTTATAGAGTGTAGGGTATAGAGTGTAGGGTAGAGAGTGTAGAGTGTAGGGTATAGAGTGTAGGGTAGGGTATAGAGTGTAGAGTGTCGGGATTAGAGTGTAGGGTATAGAGTGTGGGATGTAGAGTGTAGGGTATAGAGTGTAGAGTGTAGGGTATAGAGTGTATGGTATAGAGTGTAGGGTATAGAGTGTAGGGTGTAGAGTGTAGGGTATAGAGTGTAGGGAATAGAGTGTAGGGTATAGAGTGTAGGGTATAGAGTGTAGGGTGTAGAGTGTAGGGTATAGAGTGTATAGTATAGAGTGTAGGGTATAGAATGTATGGTATAGAGTGTAGAGTGTAGGATATAGAGTGTAGGGTATAGAGTGTAGAGTGTAGGGTATAGAGTGTAGAGTGTAGGGATTAGAGTGTAGGGTATAGAGTGTAGGGTATAGAGTGTAAAGTGTAGGGTAGAGAGTGTAGGATATAGAGTGTAGAGTGTATGGTATAGAGTGTAGGGTATAGAGTGTAGGGTATAGAGTGTAGGGTATAGAGTGTAGGGTATAGAGTGTAGGGCATAGAGTGTAGGGCATAGAGTGTAGGGTGTAGAGTGTAGGGTATAGAGTGTAGGGTATAGAGTGTAGAGTGTAGGGTATAGAGTGTAGGGTATAGAGTGTAGGGTATAGAGTGTAGGGTATAGAGTGTAGGGTATAGAGTGTAGAGTGTAGGGTATAGCATGTAGAGTGTCGGGTATAGAGTGTAGGGTATAGAGTGTAGGGTATAGAGTGTAGGGTATAGAGTGTAGAGTGTAGGGTATAGAGTGTAGAGTGTAGGGTATAAAGTGTATGGTATAGAGTGTAGGGTATAGAGTGTAGGGTGTAGAGTGTTGGGTATAGAGTGTAGGGTATAGAGTGTAGGGTATAGAGTGTAGGGTATAGAGTGTAGGGAATAGAGTGTAGAGTGTAAGGTATAGAGTGTAGAGTGTAGGGTATAGAGTGTAGGGTATAGAGTGTAGAGTGTAGGGATTAGAGTGTAGGGTATAGAGTGTAGGGTATAGTGTGTAGGGTATAGAGTGTAGAGTGTAGGGTATAGAGTGTAGGGTATTGAGTTTAGGGTATAGATTGTAGGGTATAGAGTGTAGGGCATAGAGTGTAGGGTATAGAGTGTAGGGTATAGAGTGTAGAGTGTAGGGTATAGAGTGTAGGGTATAGAGTGTAGGGTAGAGAGTGTAGAGTGTAGGGATTAGAGTGTACGGTATAGAGTGTAGGGTGTAGAGTGTAGGGCATAGAGTGTAGAGTGTAGGGTATAGAGTGTATGGTATAGAGTGTAGAGTATAGAGTGTAGGGTGTAGAGTGTAGGGTATAGAGTGTAGGGTATAGAGTGTAGGGTATAGAGTGTAGGGAATAGAGTGTTGAGTGTAAGGTACAGAGTGTAGAGTGTAGGGAATAGAGTGTAGAGTGTAGGGTATAGAGTGTAGGGTATAGAGTGTAGGGTATAGAGTGTAGGGTATACAGTGTAGGGTATAGAGTGTAGAGTGTAGGGTATAGAGTGTAGAGTGTAGGGTATAGAGTGTAGGGTATAGAGTGTAGGGTATAGAGTGTAGAGTGTCGGGATTAGAGTGTAGGGTATAGAGTGTAGGATGTAGAGTGTAGGGTATAGAGTGTAGAGTGTAGGGTATAGAGTGTATGGTATAGAGTGTAGGGTATAGAGTGTAGGGTGTAGAGTGTAGGGTATAGAGTGTAGGGTATAGAGTGTATGGTATAGAGTGTAGGGAATAGAGTGTAGAGTGTAAGGTATAGAGTGTAGAGTGTAGGGTATAGAGTGTAGGGTATAGACTGTAGGGTATAGAGTGTAGGGTATAGAGTGTAGGGTATAGATTGTAGAGTGTAGGCTATAGAGTGTAGGGAATAGAGTGTAGAGTGTAGGGTATAGAGTGTAGGGTATAGAGTGTAGGGTATAGAGTGTAGGGCATAGAGTGTAGGGTATAGAGTGTAGGGTATAGAGTGTAGGGTATAGAGTGTAGAGTGTAGGGCATCGAGTGTAGAGTGTAGGGTATAGAGTGTAGGGCATAGAGTGTAGGGTATAGAGTGTAGAGTGTAGGGTATAGAGTGTAGAGTGTAGGGTATAGAGTGTAGGGTATAGAGTGTAGGGTAGAGAGTGTAGGGTAGAGAGTGTAGAGTGTAGGGTATAGAGTGTAGGGTATAGAGTGTAGGGTATAGATTGTAGAGTGTAGGGATTATAGTGTAGTGTATAGAGTGTAGGGTGTAGAGTGTAGGGTATAGAGTGTAGAGTGTAGGGTATAGAGTGTATGGTATAGAGTGTAGGGTATAGAGTGTGGGGTGTAGAGTGTAGGGTATAGAGTGTAGGGTACAGAGTGTAGGGAATAGAGTGTAGAGTGTAAGGTATAGAGTGTAGAGTGTAGGGCATAGAGTGTAGAGTGTAGGGTATAGAGTGTAGGGTATAGAGTGTAGGGTATAGAGTGTAAGGTATAGAGTGTAGGGTGTAGAGTGTAGGGTATAGATTGTAGGGTATAGAGTGTAGGGTATAGAGTGTACGGTATAGAGTGTAGGGTATGGAGTGTATGGTATAGAGTGTAGGGTATATAGTGTAGTGTGTAGAGTGTAGGGTATAGAGTGTAGAGTGTAGGGTATAGAGTGTAGGGTATAGAGTGTAGGGTATAGAGTGTAGGGTATAGAGTGTAGAGTGTAGGGTATAGTGTGTAGGGTATAGAGTGCAGGGTGTAGAGTGTAGGGTATAGAGTGTAGGGTATAGAGTGTAGAGTGTAGGGTATAGAGTGTATGCTATAGAGTGTATGGTGTAGAGTGTATGGTATAGAGTGTAGGGTATAGAGTGTAGAGTGTATGGTATAGAGTGTAGGGTGTAGAGTGTAGGGTATAGAGTGTATGTTATAGAGTGTAGGGTATAGAGTGTAGGGTATAGAGTGTAGAGTGTAGGGATTAGAGTGTAGGGTATAGAGTGTAGTGTGTAGAGTGTAGGGTATAGAGTGTAGAGTGTAGGGTATAGAGTGTAGGGTATAGAGTGTAGGGTATAGAGTGTAGGGTATAGAGTGTAGAGTGTAGGGTATAGTGTGTAGGGTATAGAGTGCAGGGTGTAGAGTGTAGGGTATAGAGTGTAGGGTATAGAGTGTAGAGTGTAGGGTATAGAGTGTATGCTATAGAGTGTATGGTGTAGAGTGTATGGTATAGAGTGTAGGGTATAGAGTGTAGAGTGTATGGTATAGAGTGTAGGGTGTAGAGTGTAGGGTATAGAGTGTATGTTATAGAGTGTAGGGTATAGAGTGTAGGGTAGAGAGTGTAGAGTGTAGGGTATAGAGTGTAGGGTATAGAGTGTAGGGTATAGAGTGTAGAGTGTAGGGATTAGAGTGTAGGGTATAGAGTGTAGTGTGTAGAGTGTAGGGTATAGAGTGTAGAGTGTAGGGTATAGAGTGTATGGTATAGAGTGTAGGGTATAGAGTGTAGGGTGTAGAGTGTAGGGTATAGAGTGTAGGGTATAGACTGTAGGGTGTAGAGTGTAGGGAATAGAGTGTAGAGTGTAAGGTATAGAGTGTAGAGTATAGGGTATAGAGTGTAGGGTATAGAGTGTAGAGTGTAGGGTATAGAGTGTAGAGTGTAGGGTATAGAGTGTAGGGTATAGAGTGTAGGGTATAGAGTGTAGGGTATAGAGTGTAGAGTGTAGGGTATAGAGTGTAGGGTATAGAGTGTAGGGAGTAGAGTGTAGGGTATAGAGTGTAGGGTTCAGAGTGTAGGGTATAGAGTGTAGGGTATAGAGTGTATGGTATAGAGTGTAGGGTATAGAGTGTAGGGTATAGAGTGTAGGGTATAGAGTGTAGGGTATAGAGTGTAGAGTGTAGGGTATAGAGTGTAGGGTATAGAGTGTATGGTATAGAGTGTAGGGTATAGAGTGTAGGGTATAGAGTGTAGGGTATAGAGTGTAGGGTATAGAGTGTAGAGTGTCGGGATTAGAGTGTAGGGTATAGAGTGTAGGATGTAGAGTGTAGGGTATAGAGTGTAGAGTGTAGGGTATAGAGTGTATGGTATAGAGTGTAGGGTATAGAGTGTAGGGTGTAGAGTGTAGGGTATAGAGTGTAGGGTATAGAGTGTATGGTATAGAGTGTAGGGAATAGAGTGTAGAGTGTAAGGTATAGAGTGTAGAGTGTAGGGTATAGAGTGTAGGGTATAGACTGTAGGGTATAGAGTGTAGGGTATAGAGTGTAGGGTATAGATTGTAGAGTGTAGGCTATAGAGTGTAGGGAATAGAGTGTAGAGTGTAGGGTATAGAGTGTAGGGTATAGAGTGTAGGGTATAGAGTGTAGGGCATAGAGTGTAGGGTATAGAGTGTGGGGTATAGAGTGTAGGGTATAGAGTGTAGAGTGTAGGGCATCGAGTGTAGAGTGTAGGGTATAGAGTGTAGGGCATAGAGTGTAGGGTATAGAGTGTAGAGTGTAGGGTATAGAGTGTAGAGTGTAGGGTATAGAGTGTAGGGTATAGAGTGTAGGGTAGAGAGTGTAGGGTAGAGAGTGTAGAGTGTAGGGTATAGAGTGTAGGGTATAGAGTGTAGGGTATAGATTGTAGAGTGTAGGGATTATAGTGTAGTGTATAGAGTGTAGGGTGTAGAGTGTAGGGTATAGAGTGTAGAGTGTAGGGTATAGAGTGTATGGTATAGAGTGTAGGGTATAGAGTGTGGGGTGTAGAGTGTAGGGTATAGAGTGTAGGGTACAGAGTGTAGGGAATAGAGTGTAGAGTGTAAGGTATAGAGTGTAGAGTGTAGGGCATAGAGTGTAGAGTGTAGGGTATAGAGTGTAGGGTATAGAGTGTAGGGTATAGAGTGTAAGGTATAGAGTGTAGGGTGTAGAGTGTAGGGTATAGATTGTAGGGTATAGAGTGTAGGGTATAGAGTGTACGGTATAGAGTGTAGGGTATGGAGTGTATGGTATAGAGTGTAGGGTATAGAGTGTAGGGTATAGAGTGTAGGGTATAAAGTGTAGAGTGTAGGGTATAGAGTGTAGAGTGTAGGGTATAGAGTGTATGGTATAGAGTGTAGGGTATAGAGTGTAGGGTGTAGAGTGTTGGGTATAGAGTGTAGGGTATAGAGTGTAGGGTATAGAGTGTAGGGTATAGAGTGTAGGGAATAGAGTGTAGGGTATAGAGTGTAGAGTGTAGGGATTAGAGTGTAGGGTATAGAGTGTAGGGTATAGAGTGTAAGGTATAGAGTGTAGGGTATAGAGTGTAGAGTGTAGGGTATAGAGTGTAGAGTGTAGGGTATAGAGTGTAGGGTATAGAGTGTAGGGTATAGAGTGTAGGGTAGAGTCTGTAGAGTGTAGGGTATAGAGTGTAGGGTATAGAGTGTAGAGTATAGAGTGTAGAGTGTAGGGATTAGAGTGTAGGGTATAGAGTGTAGGGTGTAGAGTGTAGGGTATAGAGTGTAGAGTGTAGTGTATAGAGTGTATGGTATAGAGTGTAGGGTGTAGAGAGTAGGGTATAGAGTGTAGGGTATAGAGTGTAGGGTATAGAGTGTAGGGAATAGAGTGTAGAGTGTAAGGTATAGAGTGTAGAGTGTAGGGTATAGAGTGTAGGGTATAGAGTGTAGAGTGAAGGGATTAGAGTGTAGGGTATAGAGTGTAGGGTGTAGAGTGTAGGGTATAGAGTGTAGAGTGTAGGGTATAGAGTGTATGGTATAGAGTGTAGGGTATAGAGTGTAGGGTGTAGAGTGTAGGGTATAGAGTGTAGGGTATAGAGTGTAGGGTATAGAGTGTAGGGTATAGAGTGTAGGGAATAGAGTGTAGAGTGTAAGGTATAGAGTGTAGAGTGTAGGGTATAGAGTGTAGGGTATAGACTGTAGGGTATAGAGTGTAGGGTATAGAGTGTAGGGTATAGATTGTAGAGTGTAGGCTATAGAGTGTAGGGTATAGAGTGTAGAGTGTAGGGTATAGAGTGTAGGGTATAGAGTGTAGGGTATAGAGTGTAGGGTATAGAGTGTAGAGTGTAGGGTATAGTGTGTACGGTATAGAGTGCAGGGTGTAGAGTGTAGGGTATAGAGTGTAGGGTATAGAGTGTAGAGTGTAGGGTATAGAGTGTACGCTATAGAGTGTATGGTGTAGAGTGTATGGTATAGAGTGTAGGGTATAGATTGTAGAGTGTATGGTATAGAGTGTATGTTATAGAGTGTAGGGTATAGAGTGTAGGGTAGAGAGTGTATGTTATAGAGTGTAGGGTATAGAGTGTAGGGTAGAGAGTGTAGAGTGTAGGGTATAGAGTGTAGGGTAGGGTATAGAGTGTAGAGTGTCGGGATTAGAGTGTAGGGTATAGAGTGTGGGATTTAGAGTGTAGGGTATAGAGTGTAGAGTGTAGGGTATAGAGTGTATGGTATAGAGTGTAGGGTATAGAGTGTAGGGTGTAGAGTGTAGGGTATAGAGTGTAGGGAATAGAGTGTAGGGTATAGAGTGTAGGGTATAGAGTGTAGGGTGTAGAGTGTAGGGTATAGAGTGTATAGTATAGAGTGTAGGGTATAGAATGTATGGTATAGAGTGTAGAGTGTAGGATATAGAGTGTAGGGTATAGAGTGTAGAGTGTAGGGTATAGAGTGTAGAGTGTAGGGATTAGAGTGTAGGGTATAGAGTGTAGGGTATAGAGTGTAAAGTGTAGGGTAGAGAGTGTAGGATATAGAGTGTAGAGTGTATGGTATAGAGTGTAGGGTATAGAGTGTAGGGTATAGAGTGTAGGGTATAGAGTGTAGGGTATAGAGTGTAGGGCATAGAGTGTAGGGCATAGAGTGTAGGGTGTAGAGTGTAGGGTATAGAGTGTAGGGTATAGAGTGTAGAGTGTAGGGTATAGAGTGTAGGGTATAGAGTGTAGGGTATAGAGTGTAGGGTATAGAGTGTAGGGTATAGAGTGTAGAGTGTAGGGTATAGCATGTAGAGTGTCGGGTATAGAGTGTAGGGTATAGAGTGTAGGGTATAGAGTGTAGGGTATAGAGTGTAGAGTGTAGGGTATAGAGTGTAGAGTGTAGGGTATAAAGTGTATTGTATAGAGTGTAGGGTATAGAGTGTAGGGTGTAGAGTGTTGGGTATAGAGTGTAGGGTATAGAGTGTAGGGTATAGAGTGTAGGGTATAGAGTGTAGGGAATAGAGTGTAGAGTGTAAGGTATAGAGTGTAGAGTGTAGGGTATAGAGTGTAGGGTATAGAGTGTAGAGTGTAGGGATTAGAGTGTAGGGTATAGAGTGTAGGGTATAGTGTGTAGGGTATAGAGTGTAGAGTGTAGGGTATAGAGTGTAGGGTATTGAGTTTAGGGTATAGATTGTAGGGTATAGAGTGTAGGGCATAGAGTGTAGGGTATAGAGTGTAGGGTATAGAGTGTAGAGTGTAGGGTATAGAGTGTAGGGTATAGAGTGTAGGGTAGAGAGTGTAGAGTGTAGGGATTAGAGTGTACGGTATAGAGTGTAGGGTGTAGAGTGTAGGGCATAGAGTGTAGAGTGTAGGGTATAGAGTGTATGGTATAGAGTGTAGAGTATAGAGTGTAGGGTGTAGAGTGTAGGGTATAGAGTGTAGGGTATAGAGTGTAGGGTATAGAGTGTAGGGAATAGAGTGTTGAGTGTAAGGTACAGAGTGTAGAGTGTAGGGAATAGAGTGTAGAGTGTAGGGTATAGAGTGTAGGGTATAGAGTGTAGGGTATAGAGTGTAGGGTATACAGTGTAGGGTATAGAGTGTAGAGTGTAGGGTATAGAGTGTAGAGTGTAGGGTATAGAGTGTAGAGTGTAGGGCATAGAGTGTAGAGTGTAGGGTATAGAGTGTAGAGTGTAGGGTATAGAGTGTAGGGTACAGAGTGTAGGGTATAGAGTGTAGGGTAGAGAGTGTAGAGTGTAGGGTATAGAGTGTAGGGTATAGAGTGTAGGGTATAGAGTGTAGAGTGTAGGGATTAGAGTGTAGGGTATAGAGTGTAGGGTGTGGAGTGTAGGGTATAGAGTGTAGAGTGTAGGGTATAGAGTGTATGGTATAGAGTGTAGGGTATAGAGTGTAGGGTGTAGAGTGTAGGGTATAGAGTGTAGGGTATAGAGTGTAGGGTATAGAGTGTAGGGTATAGAGTGTAGGGAATAGAGTGTAGAGTGTAAGGTATAGAGTGTAGAGTGTAGGGTATAGAGTGTAAGGTATAGAGTGTAGAGTGTAGGGATTAGAGTGTAGGGTATAGAGTGTAGGGTGTAGAGTGTAGGGTATAGAGTGTAGAGTGTAGGGTATAGAGTGTATGGTATAGAGTGTAGGGTATAGAGTCTAGGGTGTAGAGTGTAGGGTATAGAGTGTAGGGTATAGAGTGTAGGGTATAGAGTGTAGGGTATAGAGTGTAGGGAATAGAGTGTGGAGTGTAAGGTATAGAGTGTAGAGTGTAGGGTATAGAGTGTAGGGTATAGACTGTAGGGTATAGAGTGTAGGGTATAGAGTGTAGGGTATAGATTGTAGAGTGTAGGCTATAGAGTGTAGGGTATAGAGAGTAGAGTGTAGGGTATAGAGTGTAGGGTATAGAGTGTAGGGTATAGAGTGTAGGGTATAGAGTGTAGAGTGTAGGGTATAGTGTGTAGGGTATAGAGTGCAGGGTGTAGAGTGTAGGGTATAGAGTGTAGGGTATAGAGTGTAGAGTGTAGGGTATAGAGTGTATGCTATAGAGTGTATGGTGTAGAGTGTATGGTATAGAGTGTAGGGTATAGAGTGTAGAGTGTATGGTATAGAGTGTAGGGTGTAGAGTGTAGGGTATAGAGTGTATGTTATAGAGTGTAGGGTATAGAGTGTAGGGTAGAGAGTGTAGAGTGTAGGGTATAGAGTGTAGGGTATAGAGTGTAGGGTATAGAGTGTAGAGTGTAGGGATTAGAGTGTAGGGTATAGAGTGTAGTGTGTAGAGTGTAGGGTATAGAGTGTAGAGTGTAGGGTATAGAGTGTAGGGTATAGAGTGTAGGGTATAGAGTGTAGGGTATAGAGTGTAGAGTGTAGGGTATAGTGTGTAGGGTATAGAGTGCAGGGTGTAGAGTGTAGGGTATAGAGTGTAGGGTATAGAGTGTAGAGTGTAGGGTATAGAGTGTATGCTATAGAGTGTATGGTGTAGAGTGTATGGTATAGAGTGTAGGGTATAGAGTGTAGAGTGTATGGTATAGAGTGTAGGGTGTAGAGTGTAGGGTATAGAGTGTATGTTATAGAGTGTAGGGTATAGAGTGTAGGGTAGAGAGTGTAGAGTGTAGGGTATAGAGTGTAGGGTATAGAGTGTAGGGTATAGAGTGTAGAGTGTAGGGATTAGAGTGTAGGGTATAGAGTGTAGTGTGTAGAGTGTAGGGTATAGAGTGTAGAGTGTAGGGTATAGAGTGTATGGTATAGAGTGTAGGGTATAGAGTGTAGGGTGTAGAGTGTAGGGTATAGAGTGTAGGGTATAGAGTGTAGGGTATAGAGTGTAGGGAATAGAGTGTAGAGTGTAAGGTATAGAGTGTAGAGTATAGGGCATAGAGTGTAGGGTATAGAGTGTAGAGTGTAGGGTATAGAGTGTAGAGTGTAGGGTATAGAGTGTAGGGTATAGAGTGTAGGGTATAGAGTGTAGGGTATAGAGTGTAGAGTGTAGGGTATAGAGTGTAGGGTATAGAGTGTAGGGAGTAGAGTGTAGGGTATAGAGTGTAGGGTTCAGAGTGTAGGGTATAGAGTGTAGGGTATAGAGTGTATGGTATAGAGTGTAGGGTATAGAGTGTAGGGTATAGAGTGTAGGGTATAGAGTGTAGGGTATAGAGTGTAGAGTGTAGGGTATAGAGTGTAGGGTAGAGAGTGTATGGTATAGAGTGTAGGGTATAGAGTGTAGGGTATAGAGTGTAGGGTATAGAGTGTAGGGTATAGAGTGTAGAGTGTCGGGATTAGAGTGTAGGGTATAGAGTGTAGGATGTAGAGTGTAGGGTATAGAGTGTAGAGTGTAGGGTATAGAGTGTATGGTATAGAGTGTAGGGTATAGAGTGTAGGGTGTAGAGTGTAGGGTATAGAGTGTAGGGTATAGAGTGTATGGTATAGAGTGTAGGGAATAGAGTGTAGAGTGTAAGGTATAGAGTGTAGAGTGTAGGGTATAGAGTGTAGGGTATAGACTGTAGGGTATAGAGTGTAGGGTATAGAGTGTAGGGTATAGATTGTAGAGTGTAGGCTATAGAGTGTAGGGAATAGAGTGTAGAGTGTAGGGTATAGAGTGTAGAGTATAGAGTGTAGGGTATAGAGTGTAGGGCATAGAGTGTAGGGTATAGAGTGTAGGGTATAGAGTGTAGGGTATAGAGTGTAGAGTGTAGGGCATCGAGTGTAGAGTGTAGGGTATAGAGTGTAGGGCATAGAGTGTGGGGTATAGAGTGTAGAGTGTAGGGTATAGAGTGTAGAGTGTAGGGTATAGAGTGTAGGGTATAGAGTGTAGGGTAGAGAGTGTAGGGTAGAGAGTGTAGAGTGTAGGGTATAGAGTGTAGGGTATAGAGTGTAGGGTATAGATTGTAGAGTGTAGGGATTATAGTGTAGTGTATAGAGTGTAGGGTGTAGAGTGTAGGGTATAGAGTGTAGAGTGTAGGGTATAGAGTGTATGGTATAGAGTGTAGGGTATAGAGTGTGGGGTGTAGAGTGTAGGGTATAGAGTGTAGGGTACAGAGTGTAGGGAATAGAGTGTAGAGTGTAAGGTATAGAGTGTAGAGTGTAGGGCATAGAGTGTAGAGTGTAGGGTATAGAGTGTAGGGTATAGAGTGTAGGGTATAGAGTGTAGGGTATAGAGTGTAGGGTATAGAGTGTAGAGTGTAGGGTATAGAGTGTAGAGTGTAGGGTATAGAGTGTAGAGTGTAGGGTATAGAGTGTAGGGTATAGAGTGTAGGGTATAGAGTGTAGAGTGTAGGGTATAGAGTGTAGAGTGTAGGGTATAGAGTGTAGGGTATAGTGTGCAGGGTATAGAGTGTAGGGTAGAGAGTGTAGAGTGTAGGGTATAGAGTGTAGGGTATAGAGTGTAGGGTATAGAGTGTAGAGTGTAGGGATTAGAGTGTAGGGTATAGAGTGTAGGGTATAGAGTGTAGGGTGTAGAGTGTAGGGTATAGAGTGTAGGGTATAGAGTGTAGGGTATAGAGTGTAGGGAATAGAGTGTAGAGTGTAAGGTATAGAGTGTAGAGTGTATGGTATAGAGTGTAAGGTATAGAGTGTAGAGTGTAGGGATTAGAGTGTAGGGTATAGAGTGTAGGGTGTAGAGTGTAGGGTATAGAGTGTAGAGTGTATGGTATAGAGTGTAGGGTATAGAGTGTAGGGTGTAGAGTGTAGGGTATAGAGTGTAGGGTATAGAGTGTAGGGTATAGAGTGTAGGGTATAGAGTGTAGGGAATAGAGTGTGGAGTGTAAGGTATAGAGTGTAGAGTGTAGGGTATAGAGTGTAGGGTATAGACTGTAGGGTATAGAGTGTAGGGTATAGAGTGTAGGGTATAGAGTGTAGGGTATAGATTGTAGAGTGTAGGCTATAGAGTGTAGGGTATAGAGAGTAGAGTGTAGGGTATACAGTGTAGGGTATAGAGTGTAGGGTATAGAGTGTAGGGTATAGAGTGTAGAGTGTAGGGTATAGTGTGTAGGGTATAGAGTGCAGGGTGTAGAGTGTAGGGTATAGAGTGTAGGGTATAGAGTGTAGAGTGTAGGGTATAGAGTGTATGCTATAGAATGTATGGTGTAGAGTGTATGGTATAGAGTGTAGGGTATAGAGTGTAGAGTGTATGGTATAGAGTGTAGGGTGTAGAGTGTAGGGTATAGAGTGTATGTTATAGAGTGTAGGGTATAGAGTGTAGGGTAGAGAGTGTAGAGTGTAGGGTATAGAGTGTAGGGTATAGAGTGTAGGGTATAGAGTGTAGAGTGTAGGGATTAGAGTGTAGGGTATAGAGTGTAGTGTGTAGAGTGTAGGGTATAGAGTGTAGAGTGTAGGGTATAGAGTGTAGGGTATAGAGTGTAGGGTATAGAGTGTAGAGTGTAGGGTATAGTGTGTAGGGTATAGAGTGCAGGGTGTAGAGTGTAGGGTATAGAGTGTAGGGTATAGAGTGTAGAGTGTAGGGTATAGAGTGTATGCTATAGAGTGTATGGTGTAGAGTGTATGGTATAGAGTGTAGGGTATAGAGTGTAGAGTGTAGGGTATAGAGTGTAGGGTATAGACTGTAGGGTATAGAGTGTAGGGTATAGAGTGTAGGGTATAGAGTGTAGGGTATAGATTGTAGAGTGTAGGCTATAGAGTGTAGGGTATAGAGAGTAGAGTGTAGGGTATAGAGTGTAGGGTATAGAGTGTAGGGTATAGAGTGTAGGGTATAGAGTGTAGGGTATAGAGTGTAGGGTATAGAGTGTAGAGTGTAGGGTATAGAGTGTAGGGTATAGAGTGTATGGTATAGAGTGTAGGGTATAGAGTGTAGGGTATAGAGTGTAGGGTATAGAGTGTAGGGTATAGAGTGTAGAGTGTCGGGATTAGAGTGTAGGGTATAGAGTGTAGGATGTAGAGTGTAGGGTATAGAGTGTAGAGTGTAGGGTATAGAGTGTATGGTATAGAGTGTAGGGTATAGAGTGTAGGGTGTAGAGTGTAGGGTATAGAGTGTGAGGTATAGAGTGTATGGTATAGAGTGTAGGGAATAGAGTGTAGAGTGTAAGGTATAGAGTGTAGAGTGTAGGGTATAGAGTGTAGGGTATAGACTGTAGGGTATAGAGTGTAGGGTATAGAGTGTAGGGTATAGATTGTAGAGTGTAGGCTATAGAGTGTAGGGAATAGAGTGTAGAGTGTAGGGTATAGAGTGTAGGGTATAGAGTGTAGGGTATAGAGTGTAGGGCATAGAGTGTAGGGTATAGAGTGTAGGGTATAGAGTGTAGGGTATAGAGTGTAGGGTATAGAGTGTAGAGTGTAGGGCATCGAGTGTAGAGTGTAGGGTATAGAGTGTAGGGCATAGAGTGTAGGGTATAGAGTGTAGAGTGTAGGGTATAGAGTGTAGAGTGTAGGGTATAGAGTGTAGGGTATAGAGTGTAGGGTAGAGAGTGTAGGGTAGAGAGTGTAGAGTGTAGGGTATAGAGTGTAGGGTATAGATTGTAGAGTGTAGGGATTATAGTGTAGTGTATAGAGTGTAGGGTGTAGAGTGTAGGGTATAGAGTGTAGAGTGTAGGGTATAGAGTGTATGGTATAGAGTGTAGGGTATAGAGTGTGGGGTGTAGAGTGTAGGGTATAGAGTGTAGGGTACAGAGTGTAGGGAATAGAGTGTAGAGTGTAAGGTATAGAGTGTAGAGTGTAGGGCATAGAGTGTAGAGTGTAGGGTATAGAGTGTAGGGTATAGAGTGTAGGGTATAGAGTGTAGGGTATAGAGTGTAGGGTATAGAGTGTAGAGTGTAGGGTATAGAGTGTAGAGTGTAGGGTATAGAGTGTAGAGTGTAGGGTATAGAGTGTAGGGTATAGAGTGTAGGGTATAGAGTGTAGGGTATAGAGTGTAGAGTGTAGGGTATAGAGTGTAGAGTGTAGGGTATAGAGTGTAGGGTATAGTGTGCAGGGTATAGAGTGTAGGGTAGAGAGTGTAGAGTGTAGGGTATAGAGTGTAGGGTATAGAGTGTAGGGTATAGAGTGTAGAGTGTAGGGATTAGAGTGTAGGGTATAGAGTGTAGGGTATAGAGTGTAGGGTGTAGAGTGTAGGGTATAGAGTGTAGGGTATAGAGTGTAGGGTATAGAGTGTAGGGAATAGAGTGTAGAGTGTAAGGTATAGAGTGTAGAGTGTATGGTATAGAGTGTAAGGTATAGAGTGTAGAGTGTAGGGATTAGAGTGTAGGGTATAGAGTGTAGGGTGTAGAGTGTAGGGTATAGAGTGTAGAGTGTATGGTATAGAGTGTAGGGTATAGAGTGTAGGGTGTAGAGTGTAGGGTATAGAGTGTAGGGTATAGAGTGTAGGGTATAGAGTGTAGGGTATAGAGTGTAGGGAATAGAGTGTGGAGTGTAAGGTATAGAGTGTAGAGTGTAGGGTATAGAGTGTAGGGTATAGAGTGTAGGGTATAGAGTGTAGGGTATAGATTGTAGAGTGTAGGCTATAGAGTGTAGGGTATAGAGAGTAGAGTGTAGGGTATAGAGTGTAGGGTATAGAGTGTAGGGTATAGAGTGTAGGGTATAGAGTGTAGAGTGTAGGGTATAGTGTGTAGGGTATAGAGTGCAGGGTGTAGAGTGTAGGGTATAGAGTGTAGGGTATAGAGTGTAGAGTGTAGGGTATAGAGTGTATGCTATAGAGTGTATGGTGTAGAGTGTATGGTATAGAGTGTAGGGTATAGAGTGTAGAGTGTATGGTATAGAGTGTAGGGTGTAGAGTGTAGGGTATAGAGTGTAGGGAATAGAGTGTGGAGTGTAAGGTATAGAGTGTAGAGTGTAGGGTATAGAGTGTAGGGTATAGAGTGTAGGGTATAGAGTGTAGGGTATAGATTGTAGAGTGTAGGCTATAGAGTGTAGGGTATAGAGAGTAGAGTGTAGGGTATAGAGTGTAGGGTATAGAGTGTAGGGTATAGAGTGTAGGGTATAGAGTGTAGAGTGTAGGGTATAGTGTGTAGGGTATAGAGTGCAGGGTGTAGAGTGTAGGGTATAGAGTGTAGGGTATAGAGTGTAGAGTGTAGGGTATAGAGTGTATGCTATAGAGTGTATGGTGTAGAGTGTATGGTATAGAGTGTAGGGTATAGAGTGTAGAGTGTATGGTATAGAGTGTAGGGTGTAGAGTGTAGGGTATAGAGTGTATGTTATAGAGTGTAGGGTATAGAGTGTAGGGTAGAGAGTGTAGAGTGTAGGGTATAGAGTGTAGGGTATAGAGTGTAGGGTATAGAGTGTAGAGTGTAGGGATTAGAGTGTAGGGTATAGAGTGTAGTGTGTAGAGTGTAGGGTATAGAGTGTAGAGTGTAGGGTATAGAGTGTAGGGTATAGAGTGTAGGGTATAGAGTGTAGGGTATAGAGTGTAGAGTGTAGGGTATAGTGTGTAGGGTATAGAGTGCAGGGTGTAGAGTGTAGGGTATAGAGTGTAGGGTATAGAGTGTAGAGTGTAGGGTATAGAGTGTATGCTATAGAGTGTATGGTGTAGAGTGTATGGTATAGAGTGTAGGGTATAGAGTGTAGAGTGTAGGGTATAGAGTGTAGGGTATAGACTGTAGGGTATAGAGTGTAGGGTATAGAGTGTAGGGTATAGAGTGTAGGGTATAGATTGTAGAGTGTAGGCTATAGAGTGTAGGGTATAGAGAGTAGAGTGTAGGGTATAGAGTGTAGGGTATAGAGTGTAGGGTATAGAGTGTAGGGTATAGAGTGTAGAGTGTAGGGTATAGTGTGTAGGGTATAGAGTGCAGGGTGTAGAGTGTAGGGTATAGAGTGTAGGGTATAGAGTGTAGAGTGTAGGGTATAGAGTGTATGCTATAGAGTGTATGGTGTAGAGTGTATGGTATAGAGTGTAGGGTATAGAGTGTAGAGTGTATGGTATAGAGTGTAGGGTGTAGAGTGTAGGGTATAGAGTGTATGTTATAGAGTGTAGGGTATAGAGTGTAGGGTAGAGAGTGTAGAGTGTAGGGTATAGAGTGTAGGGTATAGAGTGTAGGGTATAGAGTGTAGAGTGTAGGGATTAGAGTGTAGGGTATAGAGTGTAGTGTGTAGAGTGTAGGGTATAGAGTGTAGAGTGTAGGGTATAGAGTGTAGGGTATAGAGTGTAGGGTATAGAGTGTAGGGTATAGAGTGTAGAGTGTAGGGTATAGTGTGTAGGGTATAGAGTGCAGGGTGTAGAGTGTAGGGTATAGAGTGTAGGGTATAGAGTGTAGAGTGTAGGGTATAGAGTGTATGCTATAGAGTGTATGGTGTAGAGTGTATGGTATAGAGTGTAGGGTATAGAGTGTAGAGTGTATGGTATAGAGTGTAGGGTGTAGAGTGTAGGGTATAGAGTGTATGTTATAGAGTGTAGGGTATAGAGTGTAGGGTAGAGAGTGTAGAGTGTAGGGTATAGAGTGTAGGGTATAGAGTGTAGGGTATAGAGTGTAGAATGTAGGGATTAGAGTGTAGGGTATAGAGTGTAGTGTGTAGAGTGTAGGGTATAGAGTGTAGAGTGTAGGGTATAGAGTGTATGGTATAGAGTGTAGGGTATAGAGTGTAGGGTGTAGAGTGTAGGGTATAGAGTGTAGGGTATAGAGTGTAGGGTATAGAGTGTAGGGAATAGAGTGTAGAGTGTAAGGTATAGAGTGTAGAGTATAGGGTATAGAGTGTAGGGTATAGAGTGTAGAGTGTAGGGATTAGAGTGTAGGGTATAGAGTGTAGGGTGTAGAGTGTAGGGTATAGAGTGTAGAGTGTAGGGTATAGAGTGTATGGTATAGAGTGTAGGGTATAGAGTGTAGGGTGTAGAGTGTAGGGTATAGAGTGTAGGGTATAGAGTGTAGGGTATAGAGTGTAAGGTATAGAGTGTAGGGAATAGAGTGTAGAGTGTAAGGTATAGAGTGTAGAGTGTAGGGTATAGAGTGTAGGGTATAGACTGTAGGGTATAGAGTGTAGGGTATAGAGTGTAGGGTATAGAGTGTAGGGTATAGAGTGTAGGGTATAGAGTGTAGAGTGTAGGGTATAGTGTGTAGGGTATAGAGTGCAGGGTGTAGAGTGTAGGGTATAGAGTGTAGGGTATAGAATGTAGAGTGTAGGGTATAGAGTGTATGCTATAGAGTGTATGGTGTAGAGTGTATGGTATAGAGTGTAGGGTATAGAGTGTAGAGTGTAGGGTATAGAGTGTAGGGTATAGAGTGTATGTTATAGAGTGTAGGGTATAGAGTGTAGAGTGTAGGGTATAGAGTTTAGAGTGTAGGGTATAGAGTGTAGGGTATAGAGTGTAAGGTATAGAGTGTAGGGTGTAGAGTGTAGGGTATAGATTGTAGGGTATAGAGTGTAGGGTATAGAGTGTACGGTATAGAGTGTAGGGTATGGAGTGTATGGTCTAGAGTGTAGGGTATAGAGTGTAGAGTGTAGGGTATAGAGTGTAGGGTATAGAGTGTAGGGTATAGAGTGTAGGGTATAGAGTGTAGGGTATAGAGTGTAGGGTATAGAGTGTAGAGTGCAGGGTATAGAGTTTAGAGTGTAGGGTATAGAGTGTAGGGTATAGAGTGTAAGGTATAGAGTGTAGGGTGTAGAGTGTAGGGTATAGAGTGTAGGGTATAGGGTGTAGGGTATAGAGTGTAGGGTATAGAGTGTAGGGTACAGAGTGTATGGTATAGAGTGTAGGGTATAGAGTGTAGGGTATAGAGTGTATGGTATAGAGTGTAGGGTATAGAGTGTAGGGTATAGAGTGTATGTTATAGAGTGTAGGGTATAGAGCGTAGAGTGTAGGGTATAGAGTGTAGAGTGTAGAGTGTAGGGTATAGAGTGTAGAGAGTAGGGTATAGAGTGTAGAGTGTAGGGTATAGAGTTTAGAGTGTAGGGTATAGAGTGTAGGGTATAGAGTGTAAGGTGTAGAGTGTAGGGTATAGAGTGTAGGGTATAGAGTGTAGGGTATAGAGTGTAGGGTATAGAGTGTAGGGTATAGAGTGTATGGTATAGAGTGTAGAGTGTAGGGTATAGAGTTTAGAGTGTAGGGTATAGAGTGTAAGGTATAGAGTCTAGGGTGTAGAGTGTAGGGTATAGAGTGTAGGGTATAGAGTGTATGGTATAGAGTGTACGGTATAGAGTGTAGGGTATAGAGTGTATGGTATAGAGTGTAGGGTATAGAGTGTAGGGTATAGAGTGTAGGGTATAGAGTGTATGGTATAGATTGTAGGGTATAGAGTGTAGGGTGTAGAGTGTATGTTATAGAGTGTAGGGTATAGACTGTAGGGTATAGAGTTTAGAGTGTAGGGTATAGAGAGTAGGGTATAGAGTGTAAGGTATAGCGTGTAGGGTGTAGAGTGTAGGGTATAGAGTGTAGGGCATAGGGTGTTGGGTATAGAGTGTAGGGTATAGAGTGTAGAGTGTAGGGTATAGAGTGTAGGGTATAGAATGTAGGGTATAGAGTGTAGAGTGTAGGGTATAGAGTGTAGGGTATTGAGTGTAGGGTATAGAGTGTAGGGTATAGAGTGTAGGGTATAGAGTGTAGAGTGTAGGGTATAGAGTGTAGGGTATTGAGTGTAGGGTATAGAGTGTAGGGTATAGAGTGTAGGGTATAGAGTGTAGAGTTTAGGGTATAGAGTGTAGAGTGTAGGGTATAGAGTGTAGGGTATAGAGTGTAGGGTATAGAGTGTAGGGTAGAGAGTGTAGAGTGTAGGATATAGAGTGTAGGGTATAGAGTGTAGGGTATAGAGTGTAGAGTGTAGGGATGAAAGTGTAGGGTATAGAGTGTAGGGTGTAGAGTGTAGGGTATAGAGTGTAGAGTGTAGGGTATAGAGTGTATGATATAGAGTGTAGGGTATAGAGTGTAGGGTGTAGAGTGTAGGGTATAGAGTGTAGGGTATAGAGTGTAGGGTATAGAGTGTAGAGTGTAGGGTATAGAGTGTAGAGTGTAGGGTATAGAGTGTAGGGTACAGAGTGTAGGGTATAGAGTGTAGGGTAGAGAGTGTAGAGTGTAGGGTATAGAGTGTAGGGTATAGAGTGTAGGGTATAGAGTGTAGAGTGTAGGGATTAGAGTGTAGGGTATAGAGTGTAGGGTGTGGAGTGTAGGGTATAGAGTGTAGAGTGTAGGGTATAGAGTGTATGGTATAGAGTGTAGGGTATAGAGTGTAGGGTGTAGAGTGTAGGGTATAGAGTGTAGGGTATAGAGTGTAGGGTATAGAGTGTAGGGTATAGAGTGTAGGGAATAGAGTGTAGAGTGTAAGGTATAGAGTGTAGAGTGTAGGGTATAGAGTGTAAGGTATAGAGTGTAGAGTGTAGGGATTAGAGTGTAGGGTATAGAGTGTAGGGTGTAGAGTGTAGGGTATAGAGTGTAGAGTGTAGGGTATAGAGTGTATGGTATAGAGTGTAGGGTATAGAGTCTAGGGTGTAGAGTGTAGGGTATATAGTGTAGGGTATAGAGTGTAGGGTATAGAGTGTAGGGTATAGAGTGTAGGGAATAGAGTGTGGAGTGTAAGGTATAGAGCGTAGAGTGTAGGGTATAGAGTGTAGGGTATAGACTGTAGGGTATAGAGTGTAGGGTATAGAGTGTAGGGTATAGATTGTAGAGTGTAGGCTATAGAGTGTAGGGTATAGAGAGTAGAGTGTAGGGTATAGAGTGTAGGGTATAGAGTGTAGGGTATAGAGTGTAGAGTGTAGGGTATAGTGTGTAGGGTATAGAGTGCAGGGTGTAGAGTGTAGGGTATAGAGTGTAGGGTATAGAGTGTAGAGTGTAGGGTATAGAGTGTATGCTATAGAGTGTATGGTGTAGAGTGTATGGTATAGAGTGTAGGGTATAGAGTGTAGAGTGTATGGTATAGAGTGTAGGGTGTAGAGTGTAGGGTATAGAGTGTATGTTATAGAGTGTAGGGTATAGAGTGTAGGGTAGAGAGTGTAGAGTGTAGGGTATAGAGTGTAGGGTATAGAGTGTAGGGTATAGAGTGTAGAATGTAGGGATTAGAGTGTAGGGTATAGAGTGTAGTGTGTAGAGTGTAGGGTATAGAGTGTAGAGTGTAGGGTATAGAGTGTATGGTATAGAGTGTAGGGTATAGAGTGTAGGGTGTAGAGTGTAGGGTATAGAGTGTAGGGTATAGAGTGTAGGGTATAGAGTGTAGGGAATAGAGTGTAGAGTGTAAGGTATAGAGTGTAGAGTATAGGGTATAGAGTGTAGGGTATAGAGTGTAGAGTGTAGGGATTAGAGTGTAGGGTATAGAGTGTAGGGTGTAGAGTGTAGGGTATAGAGTGTAGAGTGTAGGGTATAGAGTGTATGGTATAGAGTGTAGGGTATAGAGTGTAGGGTGTAGAGTGTAGGGTATAGAGTGTAGGGTATAGAGTGTAGGGTATAGAGTGTAAGGTATAGAGTGTAGGGAATAGAGTGTAGAGTGTAAGGTATAGAGTGTAGAGTGTAGGGTATAGAGTGTAGGGTATAGACTGTAGGGTATAGAGTGTAGGGTATAGAGTGTAGGGTATAGAGTGTAGGGTATAGAGTGTAGGGTATAGAGTGTAGAGTGTAGGGTATAGTGTGTAGGGTATAGAGTGCAGGGTGTAGAGTGTAGGGTATAGAGTGTAGGGTATAGAATGTAGAGTGTAGGGTATAGAGTGTATGCTATAGAGTGTATGGTGTAGAGTGTATGGTATAGAGTGTAGGGTATAGAGTGTAGAGTGTAGGGTATAGAGTGTAGGGTATAGAGTGTATGTTATAGAGTGTAGGGTATAGAGTGTAGAGTGTAGGGTATAGAGTTTAGAGTGTAGGGTATAGAGTGTAGGGTATAGAGTGTAAGGTATAGAGTGTAGGGTGTAGAGTGTAGGGTATAGATTGTAGGGTATAGAGTGTAGGGTATAGAGTGTACGGTATAGAGTGTAGGGTATGGAGTGTATGGTCTAGAGTGTAGGGTATAGAGTGTAGAGTGTAGGGTATAGAGTGTAGGGTATAGAGTGTAGGGTATAGAGTGTAGGGTATAGAGTGTAGGGTATAGAGTGTAGGGTATAGAGTGTAGAGTGCAGGGTATAGAGTTTAGAGTGTAGGGTATAGAGTGTAGGGTATAGAGTGTAAGGTATAGAGTGTAGGGTGTAGAGTGTAGGGTATAGAGTGTAGGGTATAGGGTGTAGGGTATAGAGTGTAGGGTATAGAGTGTAGGGTACAGAGTGTATGGTATAGAGTGTAGGGTATAGAGTGTAGGGTATAGAGTGTATGGTATAGAGTGTAGGGTATAGAGTGTAGGGTATAGAGTGTATGTTATAGAGTGTAGGGTATAGAGCGTAGAGTGTAGGGTATAGAGTGTAGAGTGTAGAGTGTAGGGTATAGAGTGTAGAGAGTAGGGTATAGAGTGTAGAGTGTAGGGTATAGAGTTTAGAGTGTAGGGTATAGAGTGTAGGGTATAGAGTGTAAGGTGTAGAGTGTAGGGTATAGAGTGTAGGGTATAGAGTGTAGGGTATAGAGTGTAGGGTATAGAGTGTAGGGTATAGAGTGTATGGTATAGAGTGTAGAGTGTAGGGTATAGAGTTTAGAGTGTAGGGTATAGAGTGTAAGGTATAGAGTCTAGGGTGTAGAGTGTAGGGTATAGAGTGTAGGGTATAGAGTGTATGGTATAGAGTGTACGGTATAGAGTGTAGGGTATAGAGTGTATGGTATAGAGTGTAGGGTATAGAGTGTAGGGTATAGAGTGTAGGGTATAGAGTGTATGGTATAGATTGTAGGGTATAGAGTGTAGGGTGTAGAGTGTATGTTATAGAGTGTAGGGTATAGACTGTAGGGTATAGAGTTTAGAGTGTAGGGTATAGAGAGTAGGGTATAGAGTGTAAGGTATAGCGTGTAGGGTGTAGAGTGTAGGGTATAGAGTGTAGGGCATAGGGTGTTGGGTATAGAGTGTAGGGTATAGAGTGTAGAGTGTAGGGTATAGAGTGTAGGGTATAGAATGTAGGGTATAGAGTGTAGAGTGTAGGGTATAGAGTGTAGGGTATTGAGTGTAGGGTATAGAGTGTAGGGTATAGAGTGTAGGGTATAGAGTGTAGAGTGTAGGGTATAGAGTGTAGGGTATTGAGTGTAGGGTATAGAGTGTAGGGTATAGAGTGTAGGGTATAGAGTGTAGAGTTTAGGGTATAGAGTGTAGAGTGTAGGGTATAGAGTGTAGGGTATAGAGTGTAGGGTATAGAGTGTAGGGTAGAGAGTGTAGAGTGTAGGATATAGAGTGTAGGGTATAGAGTGTAGGGTATAGAGTGTAGAGTGTAGGGATGAAAGTGTAGGGTATAGAGTGTAGGGTGTAGAGTGTAGGGTATAGAGTGTAGAGTGTAGGGTATAGAGTGTATGATATAGAGTGTAGGGTATAGAGTGTAGGGTGTAGAGTGTAGGGTATAGAGTGTAGGGTATAGAGTGTAGGGTATAGAGTGTAGAGTGTAGGGTATAGAGTGTAGAGTGTAGGGTATAGAGTGTAGGGTACAGAGTGTAGGGTATAGAGTGTAGGGTAGAGAGTGTAGAGTGTAGGGTATAGAGTGTAGGGTATAGAGTGTAGGGTATAGAGTGTAGAGTGTAGGGATTAGAGTGTAGGGTATAGAGTGTAGGGTGTGGAGTGTAGGGTATAGAGTGTAGAGTGTAGGGTATAGAGTGTATGGTATAGAGTGTAGGGTATAGAGTGTAGGGTGTAGAGTGTAGGGTATAGAGTGTAGGGTATAGAGTGTAGGGTATAGAGTGTAGGGTATAGAGTGTAGGGAATAGAGTGTAGAGTGTAAGGTATAGAGTGTAGAGTGTAGGGTATAGAGTGTAAGGTATAGAGTGTAGAGTGTAGGGATTAGAGTGTAGGGTATAGAGTGTAGGGTGTAGAGTGTAGGGTATAGAGTGTAGAGTGTAGGGTATAGAGTGTATGGTATAGAGTGTAGGGTATAGAGTCTAGGGTGTAGAGTGTAGGGTATATAGTGTAGGGTATAGAGTGTAGGGTATAGAGTGTAGGGTATAGAGTGTAGGGAATAGAGTGTGGAGTGTAAGGTATAGAGCGTAGAGTGTAGGGTATAGAGTGTAGGGTATAGACTGTAGGGTATAGAGTGTAGGGTATAGAGTGTAGGGTATAGATTGTAGAGTGTAGGCTATAGAGTGTAGGGTATAGAGAGTAGAGTGTAGGGTATAGAGTGTAGGGTATAGAGTGTAGGGTATAGAGTGTAGAGTGTAGGGTATAGTGTGTAGGGTATAGAGTGCAGGGTGTAGAGTGTAGGGTATAGAGTGTAGGGTATAGAGTGTAGAGTGTAGGGTATAGAGTGTATGCTATAGAGTGTATGGTGTAGAGTGTATGGTATAGAGTGTAGGGTATAGAGTGTAGAGTGTATGGTATAGAGTGTAGGGTGTAGAGTGTAGGGTATAGAGTGTATGTTATAGAGTGTAGGGTATAGAGTGTAGGGTAGAGAGTGTAGAGTGTAGGGTATAGAGTGTAGGGTATAGAGTGTAGGGTATAGAGTGTAGAGTGTAGGGATTAGAGTGTAGGGTATAGAGTGTAGTGTGTAGAGTGTAGGGTATAGAGTGTAGAGTGTAGGGTATAGAGTGTAGGGTATAGAGTGTAGGGTATAGAGTGTAGGGTATAGAGTGTAGAGTGTAGGGTATAGTGTGTAGGGTATAGAGTGCAGGGTGTAGAGTGTAGGGTATGGAGTGTAGGGTATAGAGTGTAGAGTGTAGGGTATAGAGTGTATGCTATAGAGTGTATGGTGTAGAGTGTATGGTATAGAGTGTAGGGTATAGAGTGTAGAGTGTATGGTATAGAGTGTAGGGTGTAGAGTGTAGGGTATAGAGTGTATGTTATAGAGTGTAGGGTATAGAGTGTAGGGTAGAGAGTGTAGAGTGTAGGGTATAGAGTGTAGGGTATAGAGTGTAGGGTATAGAGTGTAGAGTGTAGGGATTAGAGTGTAGGGTATAGAGTGTAGTGTGTAGAGTGTAGGGTATAGAGTGTAGAGTGTAGGGTATAGAGTGTATGGTATAGAGTGTAGGGTATAGAGTGTAGGGTGTAGAGTGTAGGGTATAGAGTGTAGGGTATAGAGTGTAGGGTATAGAGTGTAGGGAATAGAGTGTAGAGTATAAGGTATAGAGTGTAGAGTATAGGGTATAGAGTGTAGGGTATAGAGTGTAGAGTGTAGGGATTAGAGTGTAGGGTATAGAGTGTAGGGTGTAGAGTGTAGGGTATAGAGTGTAGAGTGTAGGGTATAGAGTGTATGGTATAGAGTGTAGGGTATAGAGTGTAGGGTGTAGAGTGTAGGGTATAGAGTGTAGGGTATAGAGTGTAGGGTATAGAGTGTAAGGTATAGAGTGTAGGGAATAGAGTGTAGAGTGTAAGGTATAGAGTGTAGAGTGTAGGGTATAGAGTGTAGGGTATAGACTGTAGGGTATAGAGTGTAGGGTATAGAGTGTAGGGTATAGAGTGTAGGGTATAGAGTGTAGGGTATAGAGTGTAGGGTATAGAGTGTAGAGTGTAGAGTATAGTGTGTAGGGTATAGAGTGCAGGGTGTAGAGTGTAGGGTATAGAGTGTAGGGTATAGAATGTAGAGTGTAGGGTATAGAGTGTATGCTATAGAGTGTATGGTGTAGAGTGTATGGTATAGAGTGTAGGGTATAGAGTGTAGAGTGTAGGGTATAGAGTGTAGGGTATAGAGTGTATGTTATAGAGTGTAGGGTATAGAGTGTAGAGTGTAGGGTATAGAGTTTAGAGTGTAGGGTATAGAGTGTAGGGTATAGAGTGTAAGGTATAGAGTGTAGGGTGTAGAGTGTAGGGTATAGATTGTAGGGTATAGAGTGTAGGGTATAGAGTGTACGGTATAGAGTGTAGGGTATGGAGTGTATGGTCTAGAGTGTAGGGTATAGAGTGTAGAGTGTAGGGTATAGAGTGTAGGGTATAGAGTGTAGGGTATAGAGTGTAGGGTATAGAGTGTAGGGTATAGAGTGTAGAGTGCAGGGTATAGAGTTTAGAGTGTAGGGTATAGAGTGTAGTGTGTAGAGTGTAGGGTATAGAGTGTAGAGTGTAGGGTATAGAGTGTATGGTATAGAGTGTAGGGTATAGAGTGTAGGGTGTAGAGTGTAGGGTATTGAGTGTAGGGTATAGAGTGTAGGGTATAGAGTGTAGGGAATAGAGTGTAGAGTGTAAGTATAGAGTGTAGAGTATAGGGTATAGAGTGTAGGGTATAGAGTGTAGAGTGTAGGGATTAGAGTGTAGGGTATAGAGTGTAGGGTGTAGAGTGTAGGGTATAGAGTGTAGAGTGTAGGGTATAGAGTGTATGGTATAGAGTGTAGGGTATAGAGTGTAGGGTATAGAGTGTAGGGTATAGAGTGTAGGGTATAGAGTGTAAGGTATAGAGTGTAGGGTATAGAGTGTAGGGTATAGAGTGTAGAGTGTAGAGTATAGTGTGTAGGGTATAGAGTGCAGGGTGTAGAGTGTAGGGTATAGAGTGTAGGGTATAGAATGTAGAGTGTAGGGTATAGAGTGTATGCTATAGAGTGTATGGTGTAGAGTGTATGGTATAGAGTGTAGGGTATAGAGTGTAGAGTGTAGGGTATAGAGTGTAGGGTATAGAGTGTATGTTATAGAGTGTAGGGTATAGAGTGTAGAGTGTAGGGTATAGAGTTTAGAGTGTAGGGTATAGAGTGTAGGGTATAGAGTGTAAGGTATAGAGTGTAGGGTGTAGAGTGTAGGGTATAGATTGTAGGGTATAGAGTGTAGGGTATAGAGTGTACGGTATAGAGTGTAGGGTGTAGAATGTAGGGTATAGATTGTAGGGTATAGAGTGTAGGGTATAGAGTGTACGGTATAGAGTGTAGGGTATGGAGTGTATGGTCTAGAGTGTAGGGTATAGAGTGTAGAGTGTAGGGTATAGAGTGTAGGGTGTAGAGTGTATGTTATAGAGTGTAGGGTATAGAGTGTAGGGTATAGAGTTTAGAGTGTAGGGTATAGAGAGTAGGGTATAGAGTGTAAGGTATAGAGTGTAGGGTGTAGAGTGTAGGGTATAGAGTGTAGGGCATAGGGTGTAGGGTATAGAGTGTAGGGTATAGAGTGTAGAGTGTAGGGTATAGAGTGTAGGGTATAGAGTGTAGGGTATAGAGTGTAGAGTGTAGGGTATAGAGTGTAGGGTATTGAGTGTAGGGTATAGAGTGTAGGGTATAGAGTGTAGGGTATAGAGTGTAGAGTTTAGGGTATAGAGTGTAGAGTGTAGGGTATAGAGTGTAGGGTATAGAGTGTAGGGTATAGAGTGTAGGGTAGAGAGTGTAGAGTGTAGGATATAGAGTGTAGGGTATAGAGTGTAGGGTATAGAGTGTAGAGTGTAGGGATTAAAGTGTAGGGTATAGAGTGTAGGGTGTAGAGTGTAGGGTATAGAGTGTAGAGTGTAGGGTATAGAGTGTATGATATAGAGTGTAGGGTATAGAGTGTAGGGTGTAGAGTGTAGGGTATAGAGTGTTGGGCATAGAGTGTAGGGTATAGAGTGTAGGGTATAGAGTGTAGAGTGTAGGGTATAGAGTGTATGGTATAGAGTGTAGGGTATAGAGTGTAGGGTATAGAGTGTAGGGCAAAGAGTGTAGGGTATAGAGTGTAGGGTATAGAGTGTAGGGTATAGAGTGTAGGGTATAGAGTGTAGGGTATATAGTGTAGAGTGTAGGGTATAGAGTGTAGGGTATAAAGTGTAGGGCAAAGAGTGTAGGGTATAGAGTGTAGGGTATAGAGTGTAGGGTATAGAGTGTAGGGTATAGAGTGTAGGGTATATAGTGTAGAGTGTAGGGTATAGAGTGTAGGGTATAGAGTGTAGGGTATAGAGTGTAGGGTATATAGTGTAGAGTGTAGGGTATAGAGTGTAGGGTATAGAGTGTAGGGTATAGAGTGTAGGGTATAGAGTGCAGGGTATAGAGTGTAGAGTGTAGGGTATAGAGTGTAGAGTGTAGGGTATAGAGTGTAGGGTATAGAGTGTAGGGTATAGAGTGTAGGGTATAGAGTGTAGAGTGTAGGGTATAGAGTGTAGGGTATAGAGTGTAGGGAGTAGAGTGTAGGGTATAGAGTGTAGGGTTCAGAGTGTAGGGTATAGAGTGTAGGGTATAGAGTGTATGGTATAGAGTGTAGGGTATAGAGTGTAGGGTATAGAGTGTAGGGTATAGAGTGTAGGGTATAGAGTGTAGAGTGTAGGGTATACAGTGTAGGGTATAGAGTGTATGGTATAGAGTGTAGGGTATAGAGTGTAGGGTATAGAGTGTAGGGTATAGAGTGTAGGGTATAGAGTGTAGAGTGTCGGGATTAGAGTGTAGGGTATAGAGTGTAGGATGTAGAGTGTAGGGTATAGAGTGTAGAGTGTAGGGTATAGAGTGTATGGTATAGAGTGTAGGGTATAGAGTGTAGGGTGTAGAGTGTAGGGTATAGAGTGTAGGGTATAGAGTGTATGGTATAGAGTGTAGGGAATAAAGTGTAGAGTGTAAGGTATAGAGTGTAGAGTGTAGGGTATAGAGTGTAGGGTATAGACTGTAGGGTATAGAGTGTAGGGTATAGAGTGTAGGGTATAGATTGTAGAGTGTAGGCTATAGAGTGTAGGGAATAGAGTGTAGAGTGTAGGGTATAGAGTGTAGGGTATAGAGTGTAGGGTATAGAGTGTAGGGTATAGAGTGTAGGGCATAGAGTGTAGGGTATAGAGTGTAGGGTATAGAGTGTAGGGTATAGAGTGTAGAGTGTAGGGCATCGAGTGTAGAGTGTAGGGTATAGAGTGTAGGGCATAGAGTGTAGGGTATAGAGTGTAGAGTGTAGGGTATAGAGTGTAGAGTGTAGGGTATAGAGTGTAGGGTATAGAGTGTAGGGTAGAGAGTGTAGGGTAGAGAGTGTAGAGTGTAGGGTATAGAGTGTAGGGTATAGAGTGTAGGGTATAGATTGTAGAGTGTAGGGATTATAGTGTAGTGTATAGAGTGTAGGGTGTAGAGTGTAGGGTATAGAGTGTAGAGTGTAGGGTATAGAGTGTATGGTATAGAGTGTAGGGTATAGAGTGTGGGGTGTAGAGTGTAGGGTATAGAGTGTAGGGTACAGAGTGTAGGGAATAGAGTGTAGAGTGTAAGGTATAGAGTGTAGAGTGTAGGGCATAGAGTGTAGAGTGTAGGGTATAGAGTGTAGGGTATAGAGTGTAGGGTATAGAGTGTAGGGTATAGAGTGTAGGGTATAGAGTGTAGGGAATAGAGTGTGGAGTGTAAGGTATAGAGTGTAGAGTGTAGGGTATAGAGTGTAGGGTATAGACTGTAGGGTATAAAGTGTAGGGTATAGAGTGTAGGGTATAGAGTGTAGGGTATAGATTGTAGAGTCTAGGCTATAGAGTGTAGGGTATAGAGAGTAGAGTGTAGGGTATAGAGTGTAGGGTATAGAGTGTAGGGTATAGAGTGTAGGGTATAGAGTGTAGAGTGTAGGGTATAGTGTGTAGGGTATAGAGTGCAGGGTGTAGAGTGTAGGGTATAGAGTGTAGGGTATAGAGTGTAGAGTGTAGGGTATAGAGTGTATGCTATAGAGTGTATGGTGTAGAGTGTATGGTATAGAGTGTAGGGTATAGAGTGTAGAGTGTATGGTATAGAGTGTAGGGTGTAGAGTGTAGGGTATAGAGTGTATGTTATAGAGTGTAGGGTATAGAGTGTAGGGTAGAGAGTGTAGAGTGTAGGGTATAGAGTGTAGGGTATAGAGTGTAGGGTATAGAGTGTAGAGTGTAGGGATTAGAGTGTAGGGTATAGAGTGTAGTGTGTAGAGTGTAGGGTATAGAGTGTAGAGTGTAGGGTATAGAGTGTAGGGTATAGAGTGTAGGGTATAGAGTGTAGGGTATAGAGTGTAGGGTATAGAGTGTAGGGTATAGAGTGTAGAGTGTAGGGTATAGAGTGTATGCTATAGAGTGTATGGTGTAGAGTGTATGGTATAGAGTGTAGGGTATAGAGTGTAGAGTGTATGGTATAGAGTGTAGGGTGTAGAGTGTAGGGTATAGAGTGTATGTTATAGAGTGTAGGGTATAGAGTG